>NW_022436991.1:8646775-8690517 GCF_009761245.1 Sapajus apella | reverse complement strand
CTCTTGTTACCCAGGCTGGAGTGAAATGGTGCGATCTCGGCTCACCGCAACCTCCGCTTCCCGGGTTCAGGCAATTCTCCTGCCTCAGCCTCCTGAGTCGCTGGGATTACAGGCACGCGCCACCATGCCCAGCTAATTTTTTTTTTGTATTTTTAGTAGAGACGGGGTTTCACCATGTTGACCAGGATGGTCTCGATCTCTTGACCTCGTGATCCACCCGCCTCGGCCTCCCACAGTGCTGGGATTACAGGCTTGAGCCACCGCGCCCGGCCGGGTATGGGGTTTCTTTTGAGTTGATGAAAACGTTCTAAAATTGATTGTGGCTGCATGACTGTGAATATCCTAAAAAGCATTGAATTGTACATTTTAAATGAGCAGATTGTAACATATGTCAATTATATCTCAAGAAAGCCAAAGTTAAAAAAAAAGAAAGTCGGATGTGGTGGTTCATGTCTGTAATCCCAGCACCTTGGGAGGCTGAGGTGGGAGGATCACTTGAGCCCAGGAGTTTGAGACCAGCCTGGGAAACAATGAGACCCTATCTCTACAATAAAATACAAAAAACTAGCTGGGTGTAGTGGTGTGCACCTGTAGTCCCAGCTACTCAGGAGGTTGAGGTGGGAGGATCACTTGAGCCCAAAAGGTGGAGGTTGCAGAGAGCTCAAATTGCGGCACAACACTCCAGCCTGGGCAACAGAGCAAGACCCTGTCTCCAAAAAAGAAAGAAAAAGAAAAAGGACACGTGTACATGCATAGAAACTTCCCTGAAAAATCCATAGGAACTGGACAGAGCTTGGATAAGAGTTGTGGACCTGGAGGAAACTTTTGATTTTTAATTTAAAAAAATTTTTTTTGAGATGGTGTTTTGCTCTGTCGCCCAGGCTGGAGCACAGTGGTGTGATCTTGGCTCTGTGCAACCTCGGCCTCCCAGGTTCAAGCGATTCTCCTGCCTCAGCCTCCCAAGTAGCTGAGACTATAGATGCCCGCCACCACGTCTGTCTAATTTTTGTATTTTAGTAGAGGTAGGGTTTCACCACGTTGGCCAGGCTGGTCTTGAACTTCTGGCCTCAAGTGAACTGCTTGCCTTGGCTTCTCAAAGTGCTGGGATTATAGGTGTGAGCCACTAAGCCTGGACAGCTTTTTAAAACTTTGTACATTTCTATCCTGCTTTAACATTTTTACAAAGCTGGATTGCTTTAGACACAAAATAGTAAATTAGTTAAAAATTTTTTTACATCAAACCAGTAAGTCCAATTATTTTCGGCAGTGCTGTCCATCAGGCAGATGGTCTTCTAGAGCCAAGGCTTTGGTACTTTGGCTACTGAAGCAGGAAATATATTTAAATCCTAACCCAGTACACACCTATAAAATGGAAAGTAAAATCTCAAGAAATTGTACTTAGCCTTACTTTGTATAACGTACTTTTGTTATTTTTTTTTTAATTTTATTTTCAGAGACAGGCCACCCCAGCTGGAGTGCAGTGGTGCAATCACAACTCACTGCAGCCTCCAACAGCTGGGTTCAGGCGATCCTCCTGCCTCAGCCTCCTGAGCAGCCCATGCCACCATGCCCGGCTAATGTTTTTTATTTTTGTAGAGACAGAGTCTCACTATGTTGGCAGGCTGGTTTTGAACTTCCAGCCTCAAATGATCCTCCCACCTTGGCCTCCCAAAGCACTGAGATTACAGGCATGGGCCACCGTTCCTGGCTCACTCTTGCTATTCTCTTTCTTTTTTTTTTTTTTAATTTTTTAGAGAGAAAGAGAGAAAGAGACAGAGAGAGAGAGAGAGAGAGAGAGAGAGAGAAATGACAGCGTACTGCTAAGTAAACAAATAAACGTGAGCCTGCGCCTTAATAAGGAAATAAATGAATAAATAAATGCGAACCTGCTTCTCAATAAGAAAGTGAGCAAATGTTAGCCCAGCTGTAAATAAATCGATTAACAAATAGATAAATAAATCAATAAATAAATAGCCCCTCGTGGTGGCTCATGCATTTAATCCCCCAGCCCATTGGGAGCCTGAGCCCGGTATATCTGAGACCAGAACATCGAGCAGCCGGGCCAAGATGGTGAAAGAAACGCTGTCTTTATGTTAACTAATAATAATTAGAAAATAAATAAATAAATAAATGCAAGCCCGCCTGCCTGCCTCTAAGCAAATAAATACATAATTTTTTTTTTTACATTAGGGTTTTTTTTTTTTTAAATTGGGTTTTAGGTTTTGGGGTACATGTGAAGAACACGCAAGATTGTTGCATAGGTACACACATGGCAGTGTGATTTGCTGCCTTCCTCCCCTTCACCTATATCTGGCATTTCTCCCCAGGCTATCTCTCCCCAACTCCCTAACCCCCGCTGTCCCTCCCCTATTTCCCCCCAACAGACCCCAGTGTGTGATGCTCCCCTCCCTGTGTCCATGTGTTCTCATTGTTCAACATCCACCTATGAGTGAGCACATGCTGTGTTTGATTTTCTGTTCTTGTGTCAGTTTGCTGAGAATGATGGTTTCCAGGTTCATCCATTTTCTATTTTCTATTCTACTTACGACTTTTGTTTTTCTGTTTAATCTTTTTCCTTAACACACCACCTACACATTGATTTCTATATTCACAGTCTGAAAATTGCTGTCAACTGCTGAGTTTCTTATCCTCTGGGCAAGAGACAGTCACAGGCCTGGATCTAATGCCACAGCCACCTGATCCTGCTTGACACCAAAATCCTCCCTGAGCCCTGGGCTGGCTTCTCTGCACTGTCAACCACTCCCAGCCCCAGCTCCTACTCTGCCCTGATCAGCCCTTGGCCAGAATCCCTGCTGATCAACACGGTGTGGTGCCAGCAGGCCCAGCCAAATTGTCGGCCCCTGGAGGCCCGGATGGTTCCAGGGGAGGGGCCAGAACCCCAGCCTCAACCTGCAGACCTCCAGGCAGTGTAGTTAGTTCAGTAGTTAAAGGCTCAGATTCAGGGCCAGGCACGATGGCTCATGCCTGTAATCCCAGCACTTTGGGAGGCCAAGGCGGGTGGATCGCTTGAGCTCAGGAGTTCCAGACCAGCCTGGGCAACATGGCGAAATCCTGTCTCTACAGAAAAATATAAAAATTAGCTAGGCATGATGGCGTGTGCCTGTAGTCTCAGCTACTCAGGAGGCTGAGGTGGGAGGATCACGTGAGCCTGGGAGGCAGAGGCTGCAGTAAACTGAGATCATGCCATGTGTACCACTTTTATCTCAAATAAACAAAAAAACACACTCAGATTCAGGATCTGGGCTGCCAGGAAGCAAATCCTGGCTCCTTACCCAATCAATTCACCTAGCTAACTCCGTCATCTTGCAGTGTGGGGAGCCCAGCCTCGGCTATGTCCCACCACAGATCTGACGTTCTCCTCAGCCCTGGGAAATGGAGACAAGCAGCTGTGACCCTGCCTGGCACAGCGCCTCGTACACACCAGGCACTTGATATGCATTCCAGAGCTAAGCAAGTGTCATCTGTTTTATGGCTTTTGAGTTGTCATAAATTTGCTCTGAAGGCAGCTGTGGCAAACTATCCCCCAACAGCCGTTCACTCTTTCCTTCCCTAATAACAGAACCACTGGGTTTTGGCTATGCTTGTCACGTGGCCACTAAGGATACATTTCCCAGAGTCTTTTGCAGATGGGTGTGACCATGCGACCACGTTTTAGCCAATGAGATATAAGGACTGTGTGCAACTATAGGGAATGGTTCTTAAAGGGAATGTGCCCCTCGGCTCTCCTTCCTTCCTGCTGGCTGAAATGCATGTGTGATTGCTGGAGCTCAAGCAGCTACCTTAGACCATGAGGTGGATGGCCATGTGCTGAGGGTGGAAGAGCTGTAAGACAGAGAACCTGGGTTTCTTATACCATGGGACCACATAACAATCCTGGACTCACAATCTTCATACTTTGATATCTAAACTTGTATAATCTACTGTAATTTTCTTTTTTCCTTTCTACTTGCTAATTTTATTTGGTACAGTAGTTCCTTCTCTCCCATATCATAAAAAGTCACATCGTCTTTTCTGTAAAGTTTTATTTTTCGAGAAAGGGACTTGTTCTGCTGCCCAGGCTGGAGTACAACAGTGTGATCATAGCTCATTGCAGCCTTGATCTCTGGGCTCAAATGATTCTCCTACCTCAGCCTCCTGAGTAGCTGGGACTAAAGGTGTGTGCCACTATGCCCACCTAATTTGTTTATCTTTGTAGAGACAAGGTTTCACTCTGTAGCCCAGGCTAGTCTCAAACTCCTGGCCTCAAGCAATCCTCCCACCTTGGCCTCCAAAAGTGTTGGGATGACAGGCATGAGCCACTGCACCTGGCTGAAAGGTCACATCCTTTATGACAAGTGGGTGCCTAGGCAGGGTCAACCTGGTAAAACTGTGGCCTCAATTCAGAGTCCTAACTTGGCAGAGACTCTTATATTTGTACATGAAGACTGGCTACCTGGAGGATGTTGGATTTCCCCAGACAAGGAACCTTCCTCAGCCCCTAAGTCAGTTCCAAGAGGCCTGTTCCAACACCAGGCAAGGCACCCAGCCTCCTGGGGATCTCTGTCTAACCTGGGCTTCCCTTGGCCCAAAGAAAGATCTGCTCCTGTGCTAAGAACAGGACGCCAGCTCCAAGACATCAGGATTCTCTTGAAAGTTTCTTCTGCCTTACTCAGGCATCCACATCTTCTCCTCCCAGTCCCTATTTCTTTTCTTTTTTTTTTTGAACTCCTGCCCTCAAGTGATCCACCCTCCTTGGCCTCCCAAATTGCTGGGAATTAAAAGAATGAGCCACTGTGCCCAGCCTCCAGTCCCTATTTCTACGGAAAGGTGGCAGAGTGAGTCAGAAAGACCCAAGTTCAAGCCCCATCTCTGCCACTGACTGGCTGTGTGACTTCACTTCTTGAGCCTCAGGGGGGATGCATGATTGTACTCCCCCCATGAACTCAACAGCTCTTCCTATCATCATTTTTATGATCATCAATAAAGGGGACTGAGCCTTGGGTCCCAGCCAGACTTGTGACCTGGACGTCTGGCTCATAGCAAAGTCAAGCTTCTTCAGGGGTCCTCAAGGAATAGATTATTTTAGGCTCTGGCCATGGAAACCACTGAATCACTGAGTCTTGATCTGGCAGTTTATAGAGGCAGGAAACTATGCTTGCAATGCTCAGGTCAAGGCCTGAGGGTCAAGCCACAGTGGCCACTGGCCCCCCTCTGGGCTCACCCTCACCCCCAGGAGCTGCCTTCCTATGGTAGAAAGAGGGTGGAATCTTCCCACCACCACTCCTAGGAACCAGCATCCAAGAGCCAAAATGGCACACCCCGAGCTGGTCAATGCACACACTAGTATCTGCCCAGCACAGCACAACCCACACATTCCTGACTACAACCACAGCGGACACAGGTGACTCATCAGCCACCTGGAATGGAATCACACACCAGCTTCTGCATGAGGCTCTGCCTCTGCCCCACCCTCAAGTCATGTGTTGTCACATGATCCAGACCTAAACCAGTCATAGCACTGGGGTGCCTGGCCACAGAGATTGGCTCAGAGGTGGTCATGTAACTGGAGTCAAACTATTCTAGCCCATTGTAGCAAGCCTGGGGCTTTTTGCTTGAGTGACTGGAAGAGGTGCTCAGTGTTTTCATGCTGAATGTGAACTTCAGACTGGGGCTGAGGACACCACAGAACAAAGGTCACGTGTGGTGGAGGGCAGAACCAGAGAAAGAGAAAAATGAAGAGCGATAATGTCATTTGAAACCTGGAATCCAGATACTCCCAAAACCAAACTACCAAGCCCTCATAGATTTCTGAATCATATGATACAATAAACCCCCCTTTTTGGGGGGCAGTAGGGGAAGGGCTATTTAGCTAGCTACAGATAGGTTTTCTGTCACATACAATATGAAAAGCCCCAAACTGGCCAGGTGCAGTGGCTCACACCTGTAATCTCAACACTTCAGAAGGCCAAGGCGGGTGGGTCACCTAAGGCCGGCAATTGGAGATCAGCCTGGCCAACATGGTGAAACCCTGTCTCTACTAAAAATACAAAAATTAGCAGGGCGTGGTGGCGCCTGCCTGTAATCCCAGCTACTCGGGAAGCTCAGGCAGGAGAATTGTTTGAACCTGGGAGGCAGAAGTTGCAGTGAGCCGAGATCATGTCACTGTATTCCAGCCTGGGTGACAGAATGAGACTCTGTCCAAATTCAGCCGGGCTTGGGCCATTATATATTATTTATTTATAATTTTAAAAATATTTTTAAACACCTTTTTCTTACTAGGGCCACCGTAGGTGATCACATAGGGGTACTGCTCAACTCTAGTAAACAGCCTTTTCAACTGTGCATGGGCAGCCCTACTTCCCACCCCTAGGGGCAACCACTTCCAATGCTTCTCAGTACTTCCCTTGGTGTATATATATCATTAAATAATATGCTTCTTGATTATTTCTTATTTCTTTTTTTTTTGAGACAGGGTCTTTCTCTGTTATCCAGGCTGGAGTGCAGTGGTGCAATCTTGGCTCACCGCAACCTGTTTCCCAGGCTCAAGTGATCCTCCCACATGAGCTGCCAGAGGAGCTGGGACCACAGGCTAATTTTTGTAAATTTTTGTAGAGATGGGGATTCACCATGTTGCCCAGCTGGTCTCAAACTCCTGGACTCAAGTGATCCACCCGGCTTAGCCCCCCAAAGTGCTGGGATTACAGGTGTGCCCCTATTATTTCTTAATTTATTTATTTTGATCCTATCTTCTGATTTCCTGGAGTGATAAATGAGACTTAACTCTACTTCTCCTTACCACTTCCCTTCCCACCCTATCCCTATACTGGTAGGTTCCTTGATTATTTACTTTTTACAGATGGGGTCTTGCTGTGTTGCCTAGGCTGGTCTCGAGGTCCTGGTCTCAAGTGATCCTCCTGCCTCAACCTCCCAAAGTGTTGAGATTACAGGCGTGAGTCACAGTGCCCAGCCTTCTGGTTCCTTTAGATACCATGCCAAGAACGCTGTCTTATTCCACCAACTCAAGAAGTTGAAATTTCTCACAGTTTAGCACAAATTCAGAGCAGGGAAAGTGTGGCTTTTGTGCTATGAATGAGTGATAAGAAAGCAGAAAAGGTTCTTATTTGCTTACCAACCTCAAAAGGGCATAATTTCTATGGAAATAAGACAGACAAATAATATATGTGAAAGGCTGACTGCACACCAGGTGCTACACTCAGCACTTGACGGGAACTCTCCTTTGACAATGACAGGAGCTGCCAGGTCCAGAAGTGACAGTCTACCTCTGAAAAGGCCACCTTAAGGGAGGGGAACTACACAGAGCTAGGCGTTGAGGGCTGCACCTGGCTTGTTCTGAAGATATTTTAAACCCTGGCTGGAGTCCCCACTCTCCTTTAAACAAGAAACAAAACCAAAGCCCAACACGGTGGCTAACAGCTTGTGCTCTACAGCTGCATGGCCAGGGTTTGAATCCCGGGCCCCACCATCAGGAGCTGGGACCCTGTCCTAGATCATAGACTTTGTCTGTTTCCTACCTGGGCCTCCAGAATGAACACAGCCATGCTGACACCTTGATTTTAGAACTTCTGACCCCCAGGAACTGTAAGATAATAAATGTGTTGTTTTAAAGCCACTAAGTAATTGCAGCAACTCATTACAGCAGCAGTCGGAAACTAACAAAGTCCTGAACAGCGGCTCTCAACCTTGGGTGATTTTGCTCCCTCAAGGGACATTGGCAATGTCTAGAGACATTTTTGGTTGTTGTATCTCTAGGGGTGCAACTAGCATCTAGTGGATAGAGGCCAGGGATGCTGCTCAACATCCTACCATGAACAGAACAGCCCTCTACAATGAAGAAGATTTGGCCCAAATGTCAATAGTGCTGAGGCTGAGAAACCCCGCTCTAGAATGAATCTGGTAGAACTTCTTTCTTTTGTTTTTTGAGATGGAGTCTCACTCTATCGCTCATGCGGGAGTGCAATGGCTTAATCTTGACTCACTGCAACCTCCACGTCCTGGGTTCAAGCGATTCTTGTGCCTCAGCCTCCTGAGTAGCTGGGATTACAGGTGTGTGCCACCACGCCCAGCTCATCTTTGTATTTTTAGTAGAGACAGGGTTTCACCATGTTGCCCAGGCTGATCATGAACTCCTGAACTCAGGTGATCCACCCACCTTGGCCTCCCAAAATGCTGAGATTACAGGTGTGAGCCACCATGCCTGGCCTCTTTCTTTCTTTTCTAACAGACTGGGTGGGTGTCTTGCTCTCTCATCCAGGCTGGAGTGCAGTGGCAAAATCACAGCTCACTGCATCCTCCAGCTCCTGGGCTCAAGGGATCCTTCTGCCTCAGCCTCCCGAGTAGCTGGGAATACAGGTATATGCCACCATGCCTGGCTTATTTAAAAAAAAATTTTGTAGAGATAGTGTCTTGCCACTCCTGGGCTCAAGCGAACCTCCAGCCTCAGCCTCCTGAAGTGCTGGGATTACAGGCGTGAACAGCTGTGCCCAGCCTCTGGTGTAATTTCAAGAAGCCCTCCCCAACCCTTTTTTCCCCTTTTCCCTTTAAAAACAAATCTTCCCATATACCATAAAGAGACAGAGAAGGCCGGGAGTGGTGGCTCATGCCTGTAATCCCAGCACTAAGTGGGAGGTCGAGGCAGGTGGATCACAAAGTCAGGAGTTTGAGACCAGCCTGGTCAATGTGGTGAAACCCTGTCTCTACTAAAAATACAAACATTAGCCGAGCATAGGGTGGCGCATACCTGTAGTTCCAGCTACTCGGGAGGCTAAGGCAGAAGAATCACTCATACCAAGGAGGTGGAGGTTGCAGCGAGCCGAGATTGCGCCACTGCACTCCAGCCTGGGCGACAGAGCGAGGCTCCATCTCAAAAAAAAGGGCTGGGTCCCCTGGCTCATATCTGTAATCCCAGCACTTTGGGAGGCCAAGGTGGGCGTATCATCTGAGGTCAGGAGTTCGAGACCAACCTGATCAACATGGAGAAACCCCATCTCTACTAAAAATACAAAATTAGCTGGGCATGGTGGTATGAGCCTGTAATCCCAACTACTCAGGAGGCTGAGGCACGAGAATCGCTTGAACGCGGGAGGTGGAGGTTGCTGTGAGCTGAGATCATGCCATTGCACTACAGCCTGGGCAACAAGAGGGAAATCCATCTAAAAACAAAAAAAAAAGGGGTCGGGCACAGTGGCTCATGCCTATAATCCCAACACCACTTTGGGAGGCCGAGGTGGGTGGATCACAAGGTCAGGAGTTTGAGACCAGCCTGACCAACATGGTGAAACCCAGTCTCTACTAAAAATTCAAAAATTAGCTGGACGTGGTGGTGTGTGCCTGTAATTCCAGCTACTCAGGAGGCTGAGGCAGGAGGCAGGAGAATTGCTTGAATCCAGGAGGTGGAGGTTACAGTGAGCCAAGATCATGCCACTGCACTCCAGCCTGGATGACAGAGCAAAAGAGCAAGACTCTGTCTCAAACAAACAAACAAAAAAAAAGACAGAAATCAACTTACCAACCCAAACAGCAACCTGCTGCAGAAGCCAGAGATACGTCCTCATTTGCTCTGCTAAAGGCTCGTAAAAATATCATTGCAGTACACTGTGTTTTGTGCATATAAAACTGTCATCATGCAAGGGCTATTATATGGTTTCAGGCATCTGAAAAATGCATTTCGGAATATGAAACACAAAATATCATAATTATAGCTTTGATTAGCAAAATGCACAAGGGAGCTTGAATTGTAATGTTTAATGACTTGCTGGGCACACTCCGAGTGTCCACAGTACACTCTGTACTCCTGGTGGGTCAGTCCAGGGACACAGCACGTCTCACTTCTCACATGAACTCTGTGTGCCCAGCCCTCCCAGTGGCCAGACCATGTGAGTGTCTTGAACAAAAGGGGCCGTGTTATTCCTCTGCAGCTCCCAGCCCAGAGCACAATGCCTGGCACACACCATAAATGCACAAGTGTGTGCTGCATAAATGAACGAGTAAGTGGAGAAAAGCTGGCAATTTCCGGCTGATATAATGGAGAAACAGAAGGACTTATGGGTTGTGGCCGGGTGTGGTGGCTGACCCCTGTTATCCCAGCACTTTGGGAGGCCGAGACTGGCAGATCGCTTGAGGCCAGGAGTTCAAGAGCAGCCTGGGCAATATGGTGAAACCCTATCTCTACTACAAATACAAAAATTAGCCAGGCATGGTGGTGTACAAACTGTATAGTCCCAGCTACTTGAGAGGCTGAAGCATGAGAATCGCTTGAACCAAAGAGGTGGAGGTTACAGTGAGCCAAGATTGTGCCACTGCACTCCAGCCTGGGCAACAGAGCGAGACTCTGCCCACTCACCACCCTCCCCAAGAAAAATGACTGCTGGGTTGTAACTACATGGGAGTTACTGACATGGCGGAGGCTGTAGTGGGAAAGGCTGGCTCATGGAGGATCTGCAAAGCACCAAAACCAGAATCTAGCCAAGCAAGGCCTTTGGGATGAATTCAAATCCTGGGCCCGCCACAATCAGTTGAGGAATGCTAGGCAAATTAGTTAACCTCTCTCAAACTCAGGTTTTTCATCTGTAAAATTCACTCACCCAACAGAGCAGAGCAAAGTGAGCAAGGTGGAGAAGTGAGAGAGGTGGCCAAAGGCCAGAAAAAGCCACTGAGGCACAGAGAGCTGGCTTTCCACTAGGAATCCTTACTCCCCTGCCTGGCCAGGAACTACGTTTCCCAGCATCCCTTGCAGCTAGGGGGGGCTTTGTGACTGCATTCTGGCCAATGAAAGAAGGGTACAAATAACTAGTACTGTTTCTGAGCCCATCCAGCAGCCCATTTTCCATACCGAGGTTGGCTTCCTCTCCACTGCAGTCCTGCCCAGACCAGATTGGTAGCATTTCAATATCACTTACAAAGCACTTGCTACATAACCCCTCTCAGTTCCCTAGAAGGCATGCGCTCCTTCCTCCCTGGGCTCCTGTCCTCCCTCCCCTGGCCAACTGGTCTGCTCATCCCTTAGGCCTCAGCTTAGATGTCACCTCCTCCAGGAAGCCTCCCTGAACCCCAAGAGGTAGTCGCTTTTAGCTTCATTCTATATATAAGAAAGCTAAGGAACAGAAAGGTTATGTGGCTTGCCCAAAATCACATGACTAGAACATGGGGGAGGTGGGTTTGAAGCTGGTGCGGGCTGAATCCAAGGCTCCCAACGCAGTCACCACTTCCTGAACCAGTGCTTCTCAAAGCATGGGACCAGCTGCCACAGCAGCCGTCTCACCTGGCAACTTGCTGGAAATGCAAATTCTCAAGCCTCATTCCAGACCTACTAAATTAAACCCCGGGGATGGGTCCAGCAATCAAGGTTTAAGCAAGCCCTCCTGGGGGCGCTGATGTGCACTGAAGCTGGAGAAGCACTGGCCTTGAGAAATGTTTTGCACTTTAGCCACCTCCTTCTGGGTGCTTCCTGTGGCTTGCTAGCCCTTGCTAGGTCTCGAAAGCTTCACAGATGGAGAACAGAACACCATCCACCCTCTGACTCTAGCCATTTGAAACGCTTCTCTAGGAGTCCCACAGCCCTGGGACTTTGGGGGTTGTGGGAGGGACTGTCAGCTTCTGCTTTATCATCAGTGCATTAGTGACTCACTCCTTCCTTTGTTTGAAGCCTTCTTATGGTTAGGAACGGTGGCTCATGCCTGTGATCTTAACACTTTGGGAGGCCAAGGCAGAAGAACTGCTTGAGTCCAGTTCAAGCCCAGCCTGGCAACAGAGTGAGACCCCACCTCTACACTAAAAAGTTAGCCAGGCAGGGTGGTAGCTCCTGTCTGTAGTCCCAGCTACTTGGGAGGCTGAGGCAGGAGGATCACTTGAGCCGAGGAGTTCCAGACTGCAGTGAACTGTGACTGTCCCACTGCACCCCAGCCTGGGTGACAGAGCAAGACCCTGTCTCAAAAGAAACAACAAAAAAGAAGCCTTCTTGTTTGTGCTCATCAGCCTTGGCCGCAAGAATTTGATCCAGCAACACTTTAAGGCCCAGGCTGCTTTCATCCCAGGTGTAAACAAGTTCATCAATCTAACAGCCTTCTAGAAGCATTCTCTGTTCATTGGGGTAATGATCTGCAGCTTCCAGGTCAGCAGAACCAATCTCCCTCAACAGAAAAAGCTTTGATTCTTTTAAACTAGTTCAACCAGCTGCTATTACTACTTTGGTGATAGTCCTGATCATTCAGTTGTTCTGCTTCAAGTGTAAGAACTGGACCAGAGAGCCGGGCATGGTGGCTCACGCCTATAATCCCAGCACTTTGGGAGGCCGAGGCAGGCTAATCATGAGGTCAGGGGTTCGAGACCAGCCTGGCCAACATGGTGAAACCTCTTCTCTACTAAAAATACAAAAAAAAAAAAAAAAAAATTAGTTGGGCATGGTGGCAGGTGCCTGTAATCCCAGCAACTCGGGAGGCTGAGGCAGGAGAATCGCTTGAACCTGGGAGGCGGAGGTTGCAGTGAGCCAAGATCATACCACTGCACTCCAGCCTGGGCAACAGAGTGAGACTCCATCTCAAAAACAAAAAAACGCTCCTTCTGGCTTGTGGCTCTGCCCTTTTCTAGGCCTTCAATGTCCCCTTGACTTGTCCAACAAATGAGGAAACAGTGAGAGGTTTTTAGGATCTAGGCTTGAAATGGACACACTCATGTTTCATCAGCCAAACTCAGTCATGTGGCCCCACTGAATGGTAAGGGAGCCTGGGAAAATTCATCCAGGGAGCACCCCAAGAAGAAGAGAACGTGGGTACTGGTGACCCACTGCTTTTTCTGCCACATAATACAGTATGTTTTAAAAGCAAATCATTGATTTTTTTTTTTTTTAAATAGAGACTGGGTTTTGCCCTGTTGGCCAGGCTGGTCTTGAACTCCTGGGCTCAAGCAATCCTCCCGCCTCGGCCTCCCAAAGTAGTTGGGATTGAAGGCATGAGCCACCGCACCCAGCCAGTGATATATCCTTAATCAGCCAAAAAGTACTGTACAGTTACAAAAAGCACAAGAAAAAAAAATGGTGGATATTTTTTATTTTTCGAGACAGTCTCGCTTTGTTGCCCAGGTTGGAGTGCAGTGGTACAATCTCAGCTCACTGCAACCTCTGCCTCCTGGGTTCAAATGATTCTCGGTTCTCCTGCCTCAGCCTCCCGAGTAGCTGGGATTACAGGCTTGTGCCAACATGCCCAGCTAATTTTTGTATGTTTAGTAGAGATGGGGATCTCCCCATGTTGGCCAGGCTGGTCTCGAACTCCTGACCTCAAGTGATCCACCTGCCTCAGTCTCCCAAAGTACTGAGATTACAGGCCTGAGCTACCGCGCCCCTGACCCAAAAAACAGGAAGCTCTTGGAATGAACACCTATGATTATGCGTAAACTGTGACCATCTCAGTTCTGACATCTGGCCTCCCTATTCCCTGCAGAGGATAAGAACTTGGGGCCCCACCGACTTCTTTGAGAAAGGGGGTTGAGAGGAGGTGGACGCCAACCCCAGCCATGTTACACTGAAATTCATGTCGTTGAGAGGTTTTACTGTATTTGTTGAATAGCTGAATGAAGGAATGAACATTGGGTGCTGTGGAGGCCACAGAGAAGGAAGACACCTGCTTATGCCATCTTTGAACCCTACCTCCTTTCACCTGCCTTTTCCCCAACTCAGCTTAAATATCACCTGAAACAGGTTTCAGGTGATGTTTAACCCATAACCTTCTTCCCTCTACACACACAGTGGGCATTCTCAGCTCCCGCTTGCTTGCTCTGTATTACCACTTACTCCATCTTGCTTTTCAGAGTCTGATTATGTGACTGGCTTCCTCTTAGGGAGCTTCTGGGGACCTGGGGACCACTCTGACCCTCAGTTTCCTCTTCGGTAAAAACATTAGGATAGACTACGTGGCTCAATTCCCTGAGACTTTACAGCCTGTCCAGGGCCCTCGGCCATCAGATGTCTTCCGGGGCCACAGACCTTCACACTGTGTGCCAGGCACTGTTCCAAGCACCTGACATATACAGACTCATCTACTCCTTCCAAGGACACTAAGAGGTAGATACGAATACTGTACCCACTTTACTGATGAGGAAACCGAGGGCCAGAGAGCATAACTGAGCTAGAATTCCAATCCAGTACTCCAGCCCTAGTGTTTCCTGCTTTCCTGGCTAAAGAAGCGCCCACCACCGAGGTTCCAGAGGTGGGGTTCCCTGGGACAGTTCCCCTGGGCAGATCTCACTTCCCCATGCGGCCCATCTATCACACTCAGGGCGCAGCTGGGCTGGTTCCCTGAAATTCCCCAGGCGTTCGCAAAAGGATCTAGGCCGGGGCTTACCCGGGAGGCCCCCACCCTCGCGCAGCCACCGGCTTACTAATGCCCAGCCCCTTGGCGCACGTGTCAGCCGCGCCTGCCAGCAACCGAACTCCCGCAGCCAAAAATGCAAGGGCGCGTCTACACAGTCCTAGAGGTTCCGGGAATTCGAGCTGACGTAGCCCTCTAGTTCAGAGGAAAGGGTGGGGGATGCGGCTCCGAGGCCTGCAGGGAGCAGGAAGGCTGTGATGCGCCCACCCTCTGGGGGCCCCGAGGGCACCTCGGGCGGAGGCCCCCAAACTATTGGTCACTTGCAGCCAGATCACCGCCCATTGCTTGCCAGTTGCTTTCCAGAGCCCCATCGCAGTTATACCGCACAACTTCCCCATTTTACCGAAGCAAGCACTGAGCCCTAGAGAGTTTAACAAACAGAGAAGAAGCGCCCCCACACTCTCCTTCCATGCCGTCTCCGGCCCCACTCTCAAGCCCAGACCCAGAGCGCTCCAGACGCCAGCTGCACTGGGGCGCACAGGCCTGCAGCGCCCGCTCCCAGCCCCCCACAGCCTGGCCGGCCGCCGTCCACGCCTACCTCCCTCCGGCAGACAGGCGCGGCAGCAGCTGCCCACGGCCGCGAGGATCCAGAAGAGTTGGCAGAGGCTCGCGGCCCGGCGCTCCAGGGTGCAGGGCGGGCGGGCCCCCCGAGAGTGCCGGGGAGCGGAGAGCCGGGCGGCAGGCTGGCGCTCCGAGGACGCAGCTGGGGCCGCGCGGGGCAGATGGGCCGATCCCGGGGCTCCGGGTAGCCGGAGAGATCCCGGGGAGCGCGGCAGCCGCTGGGACGATCCCGGGATGCGAGAGGCGCGTGCCAGGGATTCGAGTGCAGGAGGCAGCGAGCGGGACTCGGGTGGCTGCAGCGCCGGGAGTGCGGGCGCTCGATCCCTGCAATAGCGGAGCTGAAGCTGCAGCTGTGGCTCCGGGCGAGGTTGAGCAGAAGCGGGCGGGCAGGGGCGGGGCTGGCCTGGCGGGCGCACGGCGTGGCGCTCACGTGGCTGCCCCCAGGTGGCGGTCAGGGTGCCTGCAGCAGCCGAGCGGGCCTTCAGGCTCCGGCGAGGTGCAATGGTTGGCGCTGAGTCCCGGCTCCCCCTGCTGAGTACAGTGTCCGCTTCTCCTGCGCGAGGCTGACCTAGCACCCGGCAGCCAGGGGGCAATTCGAGGGAGTGAGCACTTCCGTCCTCCTCCGCCGCGTCTCGCCATTCTCGCCTGCTCCTGGCTTAGTTCCTGTATTCCAGTCCTTTCTAAAATCACTAGTGATCCGACCCCATCGCTTGTTTGTGTAAATCTCTATAGGTAACCTTAAAATATTTTCATCGAAAATACTTTATTTTTCCTGATTTCTGCTTTGTGAAAACAGGCACTTATGGTGATTGCAACTATTTGTGTGGTTTTAAAATTAATATCTCCTCTATGTATTCCTAACTCTTGACACAGGGTCTGGCTGGCACACGGTAGATGCTTAATAAATACCTGGCATGAGTGGTAGAGTGGATAAATATGGACAGGTATAAAGAAGAAAACGAATTAAAACTAATAACTCCTGTGAAAACTTTGATTTAGGTCTTTCCAGATACTTTGTTAGTGAAATTTTAGAAATTTCACACATTTTAGATATAAAAGTAGTAACAGTGACATTTATAGAGGGATTTCTCTCATTCCATCTTCCCAGCACTTTGGGAGGCCGAGGCAGGCGGATCACCTGAGGTCGGGAGTTCGATATCAGCCTGGCCAACACGGCGAAACCCCGTCTCTACTAAAAACGCAAAAAAGTAGCCGGTGTGGTGGCCTGTAGTCCCAGCTACTCCGGAGGCTGAGGCACGAGAATCGCCTGAACCTGGGAGGTGGAGGTTGCAGTGAGCCGAGATTGTGCCACTGCACTCCAGCCTGGGAGACAGAGTGAGACTCCGTCTCAAAAACAAACAAACAAACAAACAAAACAATAAAAAAGAACAAACTGAGGCTTGTAGAGGTAATGATAGGCCCCAGGTGATGCAGCTAGGAAAGACAGAGCCAGCACTAAATCCAGACTTGTCTGATTTCAAAGTTCAGGCTCTCCAAAGAACCTTTTTCCTTATGTATAACCCCCTAAGAGAGTAAACTCCAGCTTTTGGCAAAAGACAAAATGCACCTAGAATTCTGACCCTGAGGCGGTCAGGCAAGAAGGGAATATCGAAGACGCTGAGATAGTCTGTCCAAGCTCAAAACAAAATTGGAAAAAAAAAAAAAAAAAAAAAGATACTACTGCTTAAAGTTCTACGGCCCTTGGGCAAGTTATTTTATCTGTCTGAGCCTCTGTTATTTTTGTCTGCCCAGCAGGAGTGTCCTTCTTTGCATGAGCATCTTGATTAGTCTTCAAGGAACCAGCTTACCCTGTTCTCGGTTCAGGAAAATAGCCCTCCCCACTCCCCTCACTCCAAAATGGACACAAGACCAGACCTAATCAATTAGCATATTTCATCCCTTCAGCCCCATTGATTGGTTCAGGGATGAGCATATGATCCAAGTTAGGCCAATGAAGTACTAATCCGTGCCTTTTATGGTAACCATAAAAAGAGAATCTCTCTTTTCCAGGGGGTTGTTGAGCATGTAGGATGTAATCATAGAGTTTCTGAGCATTCATTCTTTTTTTTTCTTTTTTTGAGACAGAGTCTCGTTCTGTGGCCCAGGCTGGAGCGCAGTGGCACAATCTCGCTCGCTGCAACCTCTGCCTCTGAATTCAAGCAATTCTCCTGCCTCAGCCTCCTGAGTAGCTGGGATTACAGGCATGTGCCACCAAGCCCAGCTAATTTTTTTGTATTTTTATTAGAGACAGGGTTTCACCATATTGGCCAGGTTAGTCTCAAACTCCTGACCTTGTGATCCATCCACCTTGGCCTCCCAAAGTGCTGGGATTACAGGCATGAGCCATTGCACATGGCCTGAGCATTCATTCTTATGGCAAATATGTATTAAACTCCTATTGTGTGCCAAATATGGTGCTAGGATGTGGGAGAAACACTTGCCTTCAAGGAGATGTCTACTGTGGTAACACAAAATTACTCAAGGCCAGCCCGGTGGCTCACACATGTCGGAGTTTTGGGAGGCCAAGGCAGGAGGATCAATGGGGCCTGGACAACATAGCAAGATGCCTGTCTCTAAAATAAAACATAAAAAAAATTAACCAGGTGTGGTGGTGTGTGTGCCTGTAGTCCCAGATACTCAGGAGGCTGAGGCAAGAGGATCCCTCGGGCCCAGGAGTTTGAAACTGTAGTGAGCTATGATTATGCCACTGCACTTTAGCCTGGGCAACAGAGTGAGACCTGTCTCTAAAAATTAAATAAATAAATGAAGAGGCCGGGCGCGGTGGCTCAAGCCTGTAATCCCAGCACTTTGGGAGGCCGAGGCGGGTGGATCACGAGGTCAAGAGATCAAGACCATCCTGGTCAACATGGTGAAACCCCGTCTCTACTAAAAATACAAAAAATTAGCTGGGCATGGTGGCGCGTGCCTGTAATCCCAGCTACTCAGGAGGCTGAGGCAGGAGAATTGCCTGAACCCAGGAGGCGGACGTTGCGGTGAGCCGAGATTGCGCCATTGCACTCCAGCCTGGGTAACAAGAGTGAAACTCCTTCTAAAAAAAAAAAATAATAAAAAATAAATAAATAAATAAATAAATGAAAAAGGCCAGCGCAGTGGCTCACCCCTCTAATCACAATACTTTGGGAGGCTGAGGTGGGCGGATTGCTGGAGCTCAGGAATTCAAGACTGGCCTGGGCATCAGAGTGAAACCCCATCCTTAAAATAAATACAAAAATTAGCCATATGTGCATATGTGGTGGCTTGCATATATGTTCCCGGCTACTCAAGAGGCTGAAGTGGGAGGAGCACTTGGGCCTGGAAGGTAGAGGTTGCAGTGAGCCAAGATCTCACCACTGCACTCTAGGCTAGAGTAAGACCTTGTCTCAAAAAACAAAAACCAAAACAAAACCCCACAAACAAAAAAGAAAGTGAAAAGGTAATCAGAGAATGGGAAAAAAATATTTGCAAATCACATCTGATAAGGGATTTGCAGGGAGAATACATAAAGAGCCCTTACAACTCAATAATAAAAAGATAAATAGTCCAATTTAAAAGTGGGCCAACGACTGGAATAGACAGTTCTCCAAAGAAGACGTACAAATGGCCAATAAGGACGTGAAAAGACGCTCAACGCCATTAGCCACTAAAAGAATGCAAGGCCAGGCACAGTGGCTCATTCCTGTAATCCCAGCACTTTGGGAGGCCGAGGTAGAAGGATTGTTTGAGCCCAAGAGCTCCAGATCAGCAGAGGCGACATAACAAGTCCTTCATCTCTATGAAAAATTAGAAAAATTAGCCAGGCTTGGTGGTGTGTGGTTGTAGTCCCAGCTACTTGAGAGGCTGAGGTGGGAGGATCACTTGATGTCAGGAGATCAAGAGCAGCCTGGCCAACATGGTAAAACCTCATCTCTACTAAAAATACAAAAATTAGCTGGGTGTCGTGGTGCATGCCTGTAATCCCAGCTACTTGGGAGGCTGAGGCAGGAGAATCACTTGAACCCAGGAGGCAGAGGTTGCAGTGAGCCGAGTTCGGGCCATCGCACTCCAGCCTGGGTGACAGAGCGAGACTCCGTCTCAAAAAAAAAAAAAAAAAAAGTTATAGAGTCTCTCTTTTGGGGTGATAAAAATATCCTAAAATTGACTGTGTGGACGGTTGCACAACTCTGTGAATACACTAAAAATCGCTTAATTATACAATTTTAATGGGTGTATGGGCTGGTCGAGATGGGTTATGCCTGTAATCTCAGCACTTTGGGAGGCCGAGGTGGATGGATCACTTGAGCCCAGGAGTTGGAGACCAGCCTGGGCAACATGCCAAAACCCTGTCTCTACTAAAAATGCAAAAATTAACCGGGCGTGGTGGCAGACACCTGTAATCCCAACTATTTGGGAGGCTGAGGCAGGAGACTCGCTTCAATCTGGGAGGCGGAGATTGCAGTGAGCCGAGATCGTGCCACTGCACTCCAGCCTGGGCGATGGAGGGAGATTTGGTCTCAGAAAAAAAAAAAAAAAAAAGAGGGTGTGAATTATATCAGCAATTATAACAGCATTAAAGCTGTTCCCCCCGCCCCCCCAAAAAAAGGACTCATGGTGTTTCCTTCTCACCATGGTGATAGAGCCCCAACTCTTACAGTCACATCGCAATTGCAACAAGATAGGCATAATCCTCCCATTGCAGGTATAATCCTCCCATCAGCTCAGGGACAGCCGAAGAGCTGCCCTGGCCACAGGCACCGCAGGAGGGTCCTGGGTACCAAAGTGTTAAGTGCTCAAATTTCCAGTGCACAGTGGGCTTGGGTTGTGTGTTTTGCCTCCTTTGCTCGGGGGGTCTGGGCCTACTGGGTGTGAGAAATGCCCAATACAGAGCCCTCTGGATGGCCCAGCTGTAGCTACAGAAAGACTTGCGGAAGTGATGAGATACCACTCTTCTTTCACTTATTTAATTTAATTAATTTATTTATGAATTTATCTTGGGACAGAGTCTTGCTCCGTCGCCCAGGCTGGAGTGCAGTGGTGCAATCTCGGCTCACTGCAACCTCCGCCTCCTGGGTTCAAGCAATCCTCCTGCTTCAGCCTCTCAAGTAGCTAAGATTACAGGCATCCCTCACTACGCCCAGCTAATTTTTGTATTTTAGTAGAGACAGGGTTTCACCATGTTGGTTGGGCTGGTCTCCTGACCTTAGATAATCTGCCCACCTTGGCCTCCCAAAATGCTGGGATTACAGGTGTGAGCCACCACGCCTGGCTTTTTTCTTTTTCTTTTCTTTCTTTTTTTTTTTTTTTTTTAGACAATCTGGCTCTGTCACCCAGACTAGAGGTCAGTGGCATGATCACTGTAATCTTCACCTCCTGGGTTCAAGTGATTCTCCTTCCTCAGCCTCCTGAGAAGCTGGAACTACAGGCGGGTGTCACCATGCCCAACTAATTTTTGTATTCTTAACAGAGATGGGGTTTTGCCAATTTGTCCAGTCTGCTCTCCAACTCCTGACCTCAGGTGATCCGCCCACCTCAGCCTCCCAAAATTCTGGGATTACAGGTGTGAGCCACCTTGCCCAGCTTAAACTGGTGCTCTTCACAATGGGTACTTCTGAGCTGTGGGAATCAGTTGTGAAGGAGGGCCGTGGTGAGGGAGAGAATTTTTCTTTTAACACTTTATGCCTGTGATTTGACATTTTTTTATCTTATTCTTTTGATTTGACATTTTAAAAAATTTACAATGAGCATGCATTACATTACAAATTTTAAAAAGACAAAACCGAGTTTCCCTTACCAAAAGGATTGACAGAATTTAACTGGGTGGAGACATGAAAAGAGGTTGTTATTCTTGTTTGTGCTTTCCCTTTCTTTGCTTGAGTTTCAACAAGGAAAATTCGTTACTTTTGCAAAGTTATTTTTAAATGTCACATGGAAGAAAACAAAAACAAAAAACCAAACAGTGCAGTTGCTCTAGCATCTGTGGCCTCCCCACCCTTGCTTGGCCGTGGCTGGGCTTTGCGTGGACTTTGCATATGAGCTGCCCTGGCAGTGTCACCGTCGAAGGCATGAATCACCAGAGATGCCTCGTCAGCAGGACTGTGGGAGGCCAGCAGGGCGGCGGGGCTGGAGACGGGCAGGGTGGAGCAGAGGAACTGGCGGCCTTGCTTCCACCGCTGGATTTTATTTTATTTTATTTTATTTTATTTGAAACGGAGTCTCGCTCTGTCGCTCAGGCTGGAGCGCAGTGGCACCATCTCGGCTCACGGCAACCTCTGCATCCCGGGTTCAAGTGATTCTCCTGCCTCAGCCAACCGAGTAGCTGGGATTACAGGTGCGGGCCACCACACCTGACTAATTTTTGTATTCTTAGTGGAGACAGAGTTTTACCACGTTGGCCAGGCTGGTCTCGAACGCCTGACCTCAGGCGATCCGCCTCCTCAGCCTCCCAAAGTTCTGGGATTACAGGCATGAGCCACAACGCCTGGCTCCACTACTGGATTTTTATTCTGCTAGAGAAGCAACTCCAGCACAATGGTTCTAAGCAGCTCCAGAAACAGCTCTCATCCCCTCCCAGAGCCTGCAAGGCCTGCTGTTTGGCTGATCAAGTCTAGTAGGTGCAGGACAGATGCTGAGTTGCATTAAATGATCAGAGACAGAGTTAGGGAAGTGATGCTGCTGGCAGATGGTCCAACTGCCAGAAGAGGCTTTGAGTAATTGTAGGGAAATTTACCTAAAGAGAACCTGCTTCCCTCTTGTGGCCACAGAGGGCAAGTCACAAGTCACAAAATAACTTTTGCAAAAGTAATGGGTGTTCCTTGCTGAAACTCAAGTTCAGACAAAAGTTCTCTGAGCTCTTATGTTAGGCGGCTCCAGCCGAAAGCATCTGTCTCTGACTCTCAAGTTCACTTGTCAAGATGGAGTGGACTTAACCAAGAATGCAAAACTTTTTTTTTCAAGGAATATTCCTGCTGCCCACACTGTTCTAGGTCCTGAGGATACAGCAGTAGATGAACAAGACAGCATCACCTGCCCTCCTGGAGTTGACCTCCTAGCAGGGCCCGGTATCATCCTGGGAGAAACCCCCTACTTAAAACAGGGGGTTTGGAGAGATGTATGTGGAATACCACCAAGTGACCAGTGCCGGTATAAGAACCCTGTGGTGGCCGGCCACAGTGGCTCACTACTGTAATCCCAGCACTTTGGAAGCCTGAGGCAGGTGGGTCACCTGAGGTCAAGGAGCTCGAGACCAGCCTGACCAACATGGTGAAAACCTGTGTCTACTAAAAGCAACCAACCAAACAAAACAAATACAGTTAGCTGGGCGTGGTGGCAGGGACCTGTAATCCCAACTACTCAGGAGGCTGAGGCAGGAGAATCTCATGAACCTGGGAGGCGGATGTTGCCATGAGCTGAGATCGTGCCGTTGCACTTTGGCCTGGGCAACAAGATCTAAACAAACAAACAAAAAAAACCCCTTGTAGTGAGAACCCTTGAGATACACAGAGAGAACAAGTCATCACTGTCACCCCTCTCATATGTCCCAGAGATTCATCTACATGCTTAGCACATGTTTAGACACAAGGCCTTTCTCTGTCACCCAGGCTAGAGTGCGGTGGTGTGATCATAGTTCACTGTAGCCTCCAACTCCTGGCCTCAAGCGATCCTCCCACCTCGACCTCCCAAAGGGCTGGGATTACTGGTGTGAGCCACCATGCCTGGACGAATTAACACATTTAATCTGTCTCTGCTTTATCCTCTGATATGACCAGAGCAGTGCCTGACGCATTGTAAGTATTCATGAAACATTTACAGAATGGATGAGTTTAATCCTCACAGCAAATCCTGTGAGGTAGATACCATCATTATCACTTCATTGATGGGCAACTGAGGCCCAGAGAGAAGTGACTTTTCCAAGATCACACAGCCCACGGGAGTTCAAACTGTTTCATTTGCAAGCACATGGGTTTACCCACTCTGTTAGTTTCTTATTGCTGCTGTAACAAATTAACACAAGTTTAGTGTCTTCAAGCAGCACAGATTTGTAGTGGTACTGTTCTGGAAGTCAGAAACGCTAAAATCAAGGTGTCAGACACCTTGTGTTCCCTTTATGGTGGCTCTAGAGGAGAATCAATTTCTTTCTTTCTTTCTTTCTTTTTTTTTTTTTTTTAAAGATGGGGTTTCACCATGATGGCCAGGCTGGTCTTGAACTCCTGACCTCAGGTGATCCACCCACCTCGGCCTCCCAAAGTGCTAGGATTACAGGCGTGAGCCACCTTGCCTAGCCAAGAATCAATTTCTTTACCTTTTCCAACCTTTAGAGACTGCCGACATTCCTTGACTTGTGGCTGCATCACTGGGACCTCTGGTTTCGTCCTCATATCTCTTTGAATTCCTCCTCTTTCTTTTACTTTTCTTTTGTTTTTTTCGTTTTATTTTTATTATTTTTTTGAGATGAAGTCTTGCCCTGTTGCCCAGGCTGGAGCACACTGGAATGCAGTTGCACGATCTCGGCACACTGCAACCTCTGACTCCAGGGTTCAAGCCATTCTCCTGCCTCGGCCTCCCAAATTACAGGGATTACAGGCACATGCTGCCACACTCGGCTAATTTTTTTGTATTTTTAGTAGAGACGAAGTTTCACCATGTTGGCCAGGCTGGTCTGGAACTCCTGACCTCCAGCGATTCACTTGTCTTGGACTCCCAAAGTGCTGGGATTACAGGCATGAGCCACCACGCCCGGCCACTGTCTCTTTCTCCTAAGGACTCTCGTGATTACATTGGGACCACCTGGATAATCCAGGCGATCCTTAATCACAACTACTAAAAGTCCCTTTTGCCACGGAAGTTAACATATTTACAAGTTTGGGTATGGACATCTTTAGGGGGTCTTTATACAGACTACCACACCTACAGACTTGACTGTCTTTACAACTTCGGATTTTTGTTTGCCATTTTCCTTAAACGTGCAAAGAAATAACCGTAGGTGATTGCGACATTAGGAAAATGAAGACTGAAAAGATGGGAAACTCCTGAAAGAGAAAGAGGGGGAATAGAACTTGGGGACATAAAAGGAGACTTGAATTTTATCTAGAATGTTCATTTTAATTTTAATTAAAAATTTTGAAGCTAATATGCAAAATGTTAGTAATAATTCTGAATGATGGGAAATGGAATTTTGGTAGGTTGTACTCTACATTTATTGCATTTTTTTCCCCTAAAAAACACTGAAATCCTCTACATGGATGAACAAGGGTCTTGGAAGGCTAGGGAAGGCCGGCTGGCTGGGGCACCCGAAGCTAGTTACTTAGTGACTGTATTTTCCTCCTCTGTAAAATAGTTCGCACAGCTAATGAAAACTGCATAGTTTGAGATGGAAAGAGCCCACACATGCAAAGAATCTGTAACAACGTTCAATGATTTTCCTCCCTGAACCCTTGATTCTTAGATCGCGAGGGCAAGGGGTAGGCTATGAGGCCATGCAAGGCTACAGAGGCGCCTTGAGCTGGACAGATCGTCTGCAGGTTGAGGACCCAGCTTGATTTGGTGCAAACCGGGTCTCAGCGCGAGACCCCGGCCCACCTGGGAGGAAGAGGTAGTGCGAGAGCGCCCCCACGTGGCTATAGGCAGGATCACGCCCAAGGAAAACTCAAATCCAAACACAAATGTGAGGATTTAATATTAAAAATATTAATGTTTGCTATTTAGACTCTCTTCGTTTTCATAGTGCTTTCCTAGTGTATTTACTACTGCTGATTGCGAGAGCACTGTGACTCCAGGGCTCCCTGAGCGACGCAGCCGACGCTGGTTCCACATTGAGCATGCGCAAAGTTTGAGGGCGGGGCGCCTGCGTCATCACATTAATATAGCTGCACAGAGAAACACACAAACGGTTGGTAGCGTGGCCGAGTGGTCTAAGGCGCTGGATTTAGGCTCCAGTCATTTCGATGGCGTGGGTTCGAATCCCACCGCTGCCACACCCCAAGTGGGTCTCACTTTTTCCATCCTTCAACCAACCCTTCGATTTCTTCATGTAGTCCTTCTTCAACCACTCCTCTTTTTTCCTCCTTTCTGACGCTCTTTCTTTTTTCAAAGCTTTATATTGCTTATAATCATTTTTTTTTAATGGAAAGGGGAAGGGAGGAGAAAAGGAAGAAACGGTCGTGCAGGCTCTCTCATGCTGTAG
Source organism: Sapajus apella (assembly GCF_009761245.1). Taxonomy (NCBI): domain Eukaryota; kingdom Metazoa; phylum Chordata; class Mammalia; order Primates; family Cebidae; genus Sapajus; species Sapajus apella. The sequence continues at coordinate 8,665,422 of NW_022436991.1, read as the reverse complement.
CCCAGTACACAAACCTCTCTTTCACCTACCCATCCAGCTCCCTCGAAGCAAGACAAAAAACAAGAAAACACGCTCTCCAGGGGAAAGCATCTGAGCTAGCTTGAAAAGTTCCCAACAGTCTGTCTCGGTCTTTACAGGGTTAGTTGGGGGTGGCTGTAATCATGACCTGAGTTGGGGGGGGGTCCATTTCTGGCCTGCTCCGTGTACTTTAGAGGGCTCCAGGGACCCCATAAACCTCTGTTGTCAGGTGATGCTGGAGTAGTAGGGGTCTGACCGTACTGGAAGTGCCATTCTTGAGGGCTCTGCTTCATTGATTCACCTCTTACTTGGTTTTCAGGCTTGATTTAGGGGCCCTCATTTATAAACAGTTGTTGAACTGTTTTTGAAGAGCCTACTATGTGCCAGAAATCCTGAAGCTATGGTGGTATACAAGGCATGTTTTCGAACCCATAGATTTTGCAGACATTGCCATTGTAATTGATTACACCTGTGAGGAGTGTTAGGCAGCACAGCATGCCAACCTGGCTCCTGGGAAGCAAGGAAGTGACATTTAGCTGGGTCCTGAAATTGAGATTAGCCAAGTGAAGGCAGGGGAGGGGATTTCCAAGAAGAGAGAGCTCCTAGAGGACAATGAGAGCCTGGTGAGGCTGAGACCTGAGACGCTGTGAAGGCAATTCAGGGCAGCTGCACAGAGAGTGGTGGCAGAGGACTGGCAAGAGGCGAGGCTGAAGAGATAGGCAAAGAGGGCCATGAATGCCGAGTTAAGGCTTTGAACTCGGTCCCTTCCCGAGGGTAATGGGAAACCATGGAAGGCTTTTGAGCTAGAGAGTGGCATGTTCCAATGTGGAATTTAGAAAGCTCCCCAGTCTGGCACGGTGGCTCCTGCCTGTAATCCCAGCACTTTGCGAGGCCGAGGTGGGTGGATCATGAGGTCAGGAGATCAAGACCATCCTGGCTAACACAGTGATACCCTTTCTCGACTAAAAATTTAAAAAAAAAAAAATTAGCTGGATTTGGTGGCAGGTGCCTGTAGTCCCAGCTACTCGGGAGGCTAAGGCAGGGGACTTGCTTGAACCCAGGAGGCAGACGTTGCAGTGGACTGAGATCATGCCACTGCACTCCAGCCAGGGCGACAGAAGGAGACTCCATCTCAAAAAAAAAAAAAGAAAAAAAAGAATGATGCAGATTTGGGAGGCATTAGAGACTGAGGCCATGGGAAGGGATGAACTCACCCAGAAAGAGCTCACAGAGGGAGGAGGGGGTCAAGACAGAGTCCTAAGGGTCATCACTTTAAAGGGAGGGCAGTGGAAGAAAAGCCAGTGAAAGGGAAGCGAAGGGCTGGCCAGTGATACATGTGGAAAACAGGTGTGGTTTCACAGAGACCAAGAAGGAGGGGGTGGTCAACTATGTTGAACACAGCTAAGAGGGTTGGCAGAATAAAGACTGAAAAATATCTTCTGAGTTTATGATTTACGGACAAGGTCATTGATGATCTTAAAGCCATTTTGGAATGGGTTGAGGAGAAGAAATGGAAACATAAGTATTGTCAATTCACCACTAAATTTGATTTTGAAGAGGGGGAGCAAAACGAACAGTTGTGGGAGGGGAAATGGGGGAGTCAAGGGAGTATTTTTTTTTAAAGACGGGGTCTTGCCCTGTTGCTCAGGCTGGAGTGTAGTGGTGCAATCATAGCTTATTGCAGACTCAAAAGTCCAGTACTCAAATGATTCTCCTGCCTCAGTCTCCTGGGTGCCACCACACCTGGCTAATTTTTTTTTTTTTTTTTTTTTTTTGGTAGAGGCAAGGTTCTTGTATATCACCCAGGGTGGTATTTAACTCCTAGCCTCAAGCAATCCTCCAGCCTTAGCCTCCCAAAATATTGGGATTATAGGTGTGAGCCACTGCGCCCTGCCAGGAAGATATTTTCAAGACGAGAGAGACTTGAGGATGTTTTAGATGCCTGGCATTGTGTTTACAATTGGGAACTGGAATGACTTCAGTACCCATAATGGGAAGCTTATGAGTTTGTCTTGATGGTCCCTTCGGATCGGCTATGTCACCTTAGGCTGCCCACAGTGACAACTCCGTTTTCTGCATGTGCGATGCTTCTCCTCAGTGTCTCCAAGTAAGCTAGAGCCTCCTACTTGCCCTTTTGGAAACTCATGGAGGCTAGTGGTCTGGGCAGCCTCAAACATTCTTACAGTGATTCAGTTTTTCTGTTGGGTGGGGATGCCACCTCCTTTTCCATTGGATAAAGATGCTTAAAAGGCAAAAAGTTTTCTTTACATAGTGACCCATGTTGTCGCCATGCTCAGGGTTTAGACATTTCCACTTCCAGAGTATCAGGGAACAGATGAGTTGGAGAAATCCAGAAACGAAAGAAATTGATTCTTGGCTTTTGGGTTTTCTTTCTTTTCTTTTTTTGAGACAGAGTCTCGCTCTGTTGCCCAGGCTGGAGTGCAATTGTGTGCTCTCCGCTCACCGCAACTTCCGCCTCCTGGGTTCAAGCAATTCTCCTGCCTCAGGCTCCCAAGTAGCTGGGATTACAGGTGCGAGCCACAATGCCCGGCTAATTTTTGTATTTTTAAGTAGAGATGTGGCTTCACCATGTTGGTCAGGCAGGTCTCGAACCCCTGACCTCGTGATCCTCCCACCTTGGCCTCCCAAAGTGCTGGGATTCCAGGCATGAGCCACCACGCCCGGCTTGGGTTTTCTTATTTTCTTTTTCTGTCTTTTTTTTTTTTTTGAGACGGAGCCTTGCTCTGTCACTAGGCTGGAGCACAGTGGCGCAGTCTCGGCTCACTGCAACCTCCACCTCCCGTGTTCAAGTGATTCTTCCACCTCAGCCTCCCAAGTAGCTGGGACAACAGGCGGGTGCTAAACGCCAGGCTAATTTTTGTATTTTTAGTAGAGACGGGGTTTCACTATGTTGGCCAGGATGGTCTCAATCTCTTGACCTCGTGATCCAGCCGCCTCGGCCTCCCAAAGTGCTGGGATTACAGGCATGAGCCATTGCACCCGGCAGCTTTTGGGTTTTCAAAAGCTGAGGTTTGGCACTAGTCAAAAGATCTAGAAAATAATGTGAGCAATGTGAGATTGTTTTTCCTGCTCTAAGAACAGATTTCCCAAGATTAGCAGGGAGAAGAAAGAAAGGAAGGAAGTTTCAATGTAAGCATGTTATTGAGAGGAAAGGAAGCCCCAGGACTGCCAGCCTCAAATAGCCCAAGGTTTGCGGATCTGAGAGAACAAAACCAATCCCAGAGTTCAAATGTAAGCCTGGCATGGCCAGGGTGCAGAAGAATAGAAGTCACCCTGTGTTGTGTTTAGGTCAGTGAGGGCTTAGGCGGTGTTCCTCCAAATTTCCCCAGCTGTAGAGCAGAAACCCTCACCCTCCTCTGCTCTTTGGAATGAGACAAAGCCCGTTTCCTTCATCTATAAAGGGAGAATAATAAACCCTATTTAAGGGTGGCTGTAAGAATTAAACAAGATCATATAGAAGAAACCCCTTTCACACTGTCATTCATTAAACAGACATAAAGGATTATCATTGATTTGTAAAAAATTACACACACATGCCGGGCGCGGTGGCTCACGCCTGTAATCCCAGCACTTTGGGAGGCCGAGGCGGGTGGATCACGAGCTCAAGAGATCCAGACCATCCTGGTCAACATGGTGAAACCCCGTCTCTACTAAAAATACAAAACATTAGCTGGGCATGGTGGCGCGTGCCTGTGATCCCAGCTACTCAGGAGGCTGAGGCAGGAGAATTGCCTGAACCCAGGAGGCGGAGGTTGCGGTGAGCCGAGATCACGCCATTGCACTCCAGCCTGGGTAACAAGAGCGAAACTGTCTCAAAAAAAAAAAAAAAAAAAAAATTACACACACACATACAATTCAGCCTAGCAGAGAGGAGCATAGTTTTTGTTTGGTTTGGTTTTTTTTTGGCTCCTTCCCAAACTGCCCACCTTGTTCAGCAGAGTGGGACACACTCTACGGTGTCCATGTTGGTTTTGATGAGCCCATTCCGTCCCCTCCACCTCAGGCTTGGGATGCTTTTCTTCTCTGCCAGTCCCACGTGTGCATATTATGATCTTTACATGGCTGTATTTACACACTGATGTCTTGGTATTCACAACGGAATAACTGATACCAAGACGATGGGGGGGGGTGGTTTCTTTGGAGAGCAGGGCTGGATTAAGAAGTTTTGTGATGTTAAACTCTAAAGATTATGGTGATCACCACTACCTCTCAATAAATAGAAACAGTACTAAATAATAAAATATAACCTACTAAACTCTATTTTTCCCATTATAACTTTATTGGTACTCATCGGGACATCCAATTATTTTAAAAGGTGTTTTTTTTTTTTTAATTTTTTGATGCTCTTTCTGGTACTGAAACATGTGCTTACTGTGCTGTCATCTCCAGACAGGAACCCAAAAAGGCCAAGTAGGGCTCGGCAGAAGCTTGGGTCTCGGTTTTTCCCCAAGCCCAGGGTCTCAACACATAGATCTGTGTGAACAAGAAGCCCAGAACATTCGGGTCGGGGTGGATCCAATGCAATGTTACCAGACAGAATGGACCTAACTCGGGATTCCGAGACGATCTCAGGACAAGCCTAGAGAGCCTGGGCGGGGAGGAGGGTTCACTGTCCCAGAGCAGCAGCCGACGGCGCAAACTCCTGACGACGCCACCCCAGCCTGCATTAGCCCATAGCGACTGCGGCGGCCAGGCCCCAAGGAGAACCCACCCAGGAGACGGGGCTGGAAACGGGTGAAGTCAGAGAGGGAGGGGGCAGGGCCAGGACCCCATTAACGCGAGAAGGGCGGGACTGGACCCAGAGGGAGGTGCAAGGCCAGACCCAAACGAGAAACCAAGGGGTGGGCTCAAGCGCTCGAGGAGGACCAGAAAGGGAGCAAATACCAGATCTGCGGAGAGCCGGGACTGGGCAGGGACTAGGAGAAGGGCCAGAAGACAGAGCAGGCTGTGAGCCTCGACCTTTGTTAGTAACCAGGCCAGGCCGGAGGGAGGTAATAGGAGGCAGGGCCAGGACATGGAGGGCGGGTCATGGGCGTAGCCAAGGCTCAGGGGGCGGGGAGGGGGAAAGTTCTGTGAATCAGAAGTCGGGCCAAAACATGGAGGGGGAGGGGCGTGGCTATACCACGGGGGCGGGGTTAGGCTTGGAGAGCGGCTCAGGATAGGCCAGGAAGTCAGGGGGCGGGGCAGAGGCGTGCCCAAGCCGTGAAGCAGGGGCTAGATCTGCAGGGCTGCTCAGGGAAATCAGTGAGCGGGGGAAGATGTGCCCAACTTGAAGGGCGGGGCCAAAACACGGAAAGGGGCTGGGGCTAGGCCTCCGGGCCGGCCAGGGGCGTGGCCAGGATTCAGGGGGCGGAGCGGGAGCGTGCCCACTTCGAAGGGTGGGGCGGGACAGAGGCGGGGCCAAAACACAGGAAGGGTGCGAGGCCAGGTCTGGGCGTAGTCAGCGGCACGGCCAGGACTCGGGCGGCGAGGCTGGGTCTGGAGGGCGGCTCGGGGGCGTAGCCAGGATTCAACAGGCGGAGTGGAGGCGCGCTCAAACCCAGAAGGCGGGGCAGGGGCTGGTACCAGCCGAGGGAGCTGGGCAGGGCAAGGGTGCAGCAGGGCCGACTCCGGCGGGCGGCGGGCGGCGGGCGGTCAGAGGCGCTTCATGGCGGCCTGTAGGGGCTGCAGGCCTAGGAAGTGCAGGGCCAGGGCGAGCAAGCCTAGGAGCAGCAGCAGTCCGAGCAGCAGCCGCAGGAGCGTCTGCGCCGTGGAGCTGCGGGGCCGCCGGCTAGTGGACTGCAGGTATCGCTCCACGGCGTCGGCTAAGCTGAACTTGTCCGGCGCATAGCCGAGCTGGGCGCGGGCCTTGGCTATCTGGAAGGTGTGCGTCACGGCCACGCTGCGCACCTGCGGGGACAGGTGGGGCATCCGAGGGCGGGGCTCGTGGGAAGGGGGGCATCCTCTACCTCGCTGTTCACAGAAAGGGAAAAAAGAGGGCAGGAACGTCCCCTCCATTGCACAGCGATTTAAAAGAACCCAAGTGCAGCGTCTTGCTCCTGCGATGCCCTCATTAGGGAGGACTTCCTTTCTTCTTTCCATCTTCATTTTTATTGGAGGTTGCCGCCTCTGCATCGCCCCCTCCAGCCCCGCTAAATTCGCACCCTATTTAACTCCTCGATCCTTAGGAAGCAGAGATCTCACCCCTACACTCCTCTTCCCGGCCTAGCACAGTGCTGGGACTCAGGAGGCCCTTGATAGATTCTTAGGCATCTGCGAGGAGAAGCTGAACACCCGCCAGAAACAGATCTCCAGGAAACGACCTTGGCTTCCTGCCCCCAGCCCCAGACCAACTGTGGCTAGGCGGGCCCCAGGGGCAGCCTTCACACCCTCGGTTATTAACTAAGTTTCCCTAAGAGAGGAGGAATTCGGTTATGCAGAACCGATTACTCTCTAAGCAGTGTTTCCCCTGCTGCCAGATGGCTTGGGGCCCACTGGTTTCAAGGGTAGTAATGACAACTGTCAGTTAAGGAACACACACCCTGCACTTGGCCTGGGCTAAATCCTTTCTACGCTTTACCTCATTTAATCCTCTAAGGTGGTACTAGCACTATCTGTTCTGTGTATACTTGGAAAATGGTCAGAGAGGTTGAGTGACTTGCCGGGGGTCACACAGGGGAGCCAGATTTTAGCCTAAGTCCTTCCCTGCTGTGCTGGCACCTGAAGATGCCCTCCCACCTGACTCATTTCTTCTTCTCTTGTTCTTCAGTCGGACCCCAGGGAACAGTTCACCAGCTGCTGGATTCTCCAGTGCCACTGAAACAGCCCCTGGGGTCAAACCTGTGGTTTTGGATGCTTAATGGGGGGTAAGTGCAGGGCTTTGAGGAGCACAGGAGCTGAGTTACGCTAGATAAGCAGGGTCCCTAACACACCTAGATGTCTCTAGATGTCGCCTCCTCTGGGAAGCGTCCTCTGACTTCCTCAGATTTGGCCTAGGTGCCACTTCTGTGTGTGCTGGAGTTTCTCGTGATTTTCCCAAGAATGGCTCTAATTACAGTGTTGAGTTGCCTGGTCAATGGGATGTCTTCCCCTTTGGACTAGGAGCTCCCGGAGGGTAAGGACTATGTCTTCTCGCCTCCATTGCTTAGCTCAGTGCCTGGTACTACAGGAAATGCTCCATATATGTTAAATGCAAAGTCAAACTGGAGGGCTGGTTGCCGTGTCACAGATTGACCAGCAGAGGGTACCCAAGGCACAGCCAAGGAACTTCCACAGCTAAGGACTACCCCAGGGCTGAAGAAGGAAATTTCCAACTTAAACAAGAGGGAGAGAAGCCACGACCCTGCCTGATCACAATTCAGCAGCAGCCTGGCAGCTATTTTATGTGGATATGATCCCTGATGCATTTCAAAAGCTAATAGTTAAGCTTGAAATCACTGAGGACCGGGTTCAAATCCTAGCTCTGCCATTTAAGTGAGTGACCATGGGCAGGTTATTTCACTGTGTCTCATTTCCTCCTCTCTGGAGTCTACAACTCAGAGTGGCAATGAAGATGAAATGAAATAAAGCACAGTGTCTGGCATATTGTCATCACCCAAGAGACGCTCACTATCATCTTATTCACTCCTCTACCAATCTAGATGGCTCACTCCTTCTAGAAGTTACTCCTTTCTGTGGCCCATTCTGCACTCTCCCTCTCTGACTCTCCTGGTTAAAGAACACTAAACCTGGAGCCTAAAGCCAACTCCAGTATGGTGTGGCCCTGGACAATTCACTAATTTTCCTTATGCTCAGTTTTTCATCATAAAATGGAGATCATGATCTTTTTGACGTTTCTAACTTAGCAGGGCATCAGAGAGAATCAAACGAGAGTGGGCTAGAAGGATTTTTGCAAATAACCTCAACCACCACCTACTGCTTTGCTATTTACAGTCTGCAATGAAAACATCCTCTTTTTTAACTAAGCAAATATAAACCTGCATCATCATTCTTATGAGAGTAGTATTCTGAGCCAGGCATGTTGGCACATGCTTGTAATCTCAGCTACTTAAGAGGCTAAAAGGGGAGAATCACTCTCTCTCTCTTTTTTAGGGGCAGGGTCTCCATCTGTTTCCTAGGCTGAAATACAGTGGTGCGATCATAGCTCACTGCAGCCTTGAACTCCTGGGCTCAAGCGATCCTCCCACCTGAGCTGGGACTAAAGGCATGCACCACCTTGCCTGGCTGATTTTTAAATTTTTTGTAGAGATGAGATCTTGCTATGTTGCCCAGGCTGGTCTCAAACTCCTGGCCTCAGGGGCGTGGCCGGGATTCAAGGGGCGGAGTGGAGGCGTGCTCAAACCCAGAAGGCGGGGCAGGGGCTGGTACAAGCCCAGGGAGGTGCTTACAAGTGATCCTCCTGTCTCAGCTTCTCAAAGCACCGGGATTATAGGTGCAAGCTACCACACCTGGCCAAGAGGATTTCTTGAGCTCAGGAGTTTGAGACCAGCTTGGACCACATAGTGAGACCCTGTAAGAATTATATTCTGTATATAGTAGGTACTTAATATATACTTATTCAGTAAGCACAAACTATCAACCTAGGTCTGTCAGGCTGTGTGTGTGTGTGTTGAGAGTTGGTGGGATTGGTAACATTCAAAGGAGTGAATGGCCTGAAACCTGCCTTTGGGAGCCCACAGTCTGGCTGAAAAGACAAGATGCTTATGAATGAAAGAACAGTGATGATGGATGGGCTTGGAGCTGTCACATTTCAGACCCAGAAGGCACAGCAAAAGCTCAGAGGTTGGTGTGATAATAACAGAGCTAGCACCAGCTTTGGACCCACATGGAGACCTCAGACAAGCATCTGTCATCATGGTGTCAAAGGGGTAAGGAGTGGCAGCAGTGGAGGCGGCAGGGAGAGGTGGGAAGGGAGGGAGGGGAAGCAGGGCTGGGGCTCCCAGAGCAGCAGCTCACTTACCTCACTCCGGGTGAGCAGCGGTGGGAGGCTGCAGATGGGTCTCAGGGCCAGGTGCAGGTGCTCCATCACTGCCGCTGCAGGGAGGGAGGGGGCCAGTGTCCAGGGGCCTCACATGCAAACTCCTGGGAGGCCCTCAGGGACAAATCAATGGGGGCATCATTTGCATTGCTAGAGGTCACTTTGCAAAAGTCATTGGATTCCTTTAAATCAGCAGCCCGTGCTGGGTGCCTTGTTTAGCTGTGAAGTCACAAGTAACTTGTTTTTAATATTAAAGGACTGGGCTGGGTGCAGTGCCTCAGGCCTGTAATTCCAGCACTTTGGGAGACCGAGGTTGGTGGAGTGGCTGAAATCAGGAGTTTGAGACCAGTCTGGCCAACATGGTGAAACCCTGTCTCTACTAAAAATACAAAAATTAGCTGGGCGTGGTGATGGACACCTGTAATCCCAGCTACTGGGGAGCCTGAAGCAGGAGAATCGCTTGTACCTGGGAGGCAGAGGTTGCAGTGAGCGGAGATTGCATCACTCCACTCCAGCCTGGGCAACAGAACGAGACTCTACCTCAAAAAAAAAAAAAAAAAAGAAAAAAGAAAAAAAGCCAGGCTCGGTGGCTCACACTTATAATCCCAGCACTTTGAGAGACTGAGGTGAGCAGATGAGCAGATCATGAGATCAGGAGTTCAAGACCAGCCTGGCCAACATAGTGAAACCCCATCTCTACTAAAAATCCAAAAAGTAGCTGGGCATGGTGGCACATGCCTGTAGTCCCAGCTACCTGGGAGGCTGATAGGAGAATCACTTGAACCCACGAGTTAGAGGTTACAGTGAGCTGAGATCATGCCACTGCACTTTAGCCTGGGCGACACAGCAAGACTCTGTCTCAAATAAAATAAAATAAAATACAAAATTAAAGGACTGAAGCTTTAAAAAATCTGAGCAGATTCTAGGTTCTTCATATAATAATCTCTATCTCACTTGTACTTCAATATGCTCTCTAGAATAGGAGAGAAGGAGGTTGGAGTAATAGTCCTCAAACTGGGCTGCATGTGGGACCAATTTAAAAAACATACTGGTTCCTGGTCTATCATGATCTACCTATTTTATTAAAAAAAAAAATACTGGTGAGAGCCAGGTATGGTGGCTTATGCCTGTAATCCTAGTATGGGAGACTGAGGAGGGAGAAGATCTTGAAGCCAGGAGTTCAAGACCAGCCTAGGCAACAAAGTGAGACCCTCCTCTAGCTCTAAAAAAAATTAAAAAATAGTCAGCACAGAGGTGCATGCCTGTTATCTCCACTACTCTGGAGGCTGAAGTGGAAGGATTGCTTCAGTCCAGGAGTTCTATACCAGCTGGGGTAACATAGCAAGACCCCCATCTCTACTAAAGTATAAAAATTAGCTGGGCCTGGCGGAAGGAGCCTGTAGTCCTAGAGGCTTGAGAGGCTGAGGCAGAGGATTGCTTGAGACCAGGAGGTTGGGTCTGCAGTGAGCTCTGATCAGGCCACTGCACTCCAGCCTGGGCGGCAGGGCAAGACCCTGGCTCTAAAAAATAAAAAATACTGACGCTTCCCTCCCACTTCCGCCCTGCTGATCTCAATTTAATTGGTCAGTGGTGTGGTTGAGACATTTCTGTTTTAAAAGCTCCCAGGTGACGGTAAAGTGCAACCCGGGTTGAGAAGCACAGAGGGAATTGGGAATGAATTTACAATCCTCTCCAAGTGCCCACAGCCGTGGCTCAAGGCCAGGAGTGCCAATCACTGTGACAGTCCTGCACGTGAGAAGTTGCCCTGCATGTGTACCCTGGTGAACACAAATTTGCAAGCCCCTGCTTTTAATAGCAAGGCACTCGATGCATTTAAAATACAACAGGCGTCCCTGAAACACAGCTATTTGGGTTGGAGGGCTACCATCCCCTCAGGCTGGTCATTCCATGTCTGCAGCCTGCTTTGCCTTTCAGCTGGGAGGAGACCAGTGGATGGGTGCTGGGGACAGAGGGAAGGGCAGCAGCCGGGACGCACTGTCGGGGGTGGAGGTGGGAACAGAGATTGACCTTCAGGCAGAGGAGGAGAATCTTGGATCAAAATGGAGTCTCTGTTTTAAAGCAGCTCTAACTTCAGGGTGACCTTGGGGGACAGAACAGCCCCAGGGCTCCCTGTCCTCCTGATTGGCAGGAGACCTCCCAGCAGCACCACGAGGAGCCCGCCAAGCCCAGGTGTGAATTCTGCTCTCCCACTTTCTTACTGTGGCACCTTGAGCAAGTCGCTAACCTCTCAGAGCTTCAGCCACCTCATCTTTACAATGGGTCCATTATAGCTGCCTTGCAGGTGGGAAAAGGTCGGACTAGGGTGTGGAATTTAAGGAGGCACTTGCTCCCAGCACCTGGCAAGTGCAAAACCAGGCTTGGAGTTGCTGCTCGACCACCTTAAAATTTGCTCCCACAGTACCTCACTGTCCTCATCCTAGTCCTGGCCCTGAGTTTTTTTCTTTTCTTTTTTTAAATTTTGAGACCGTCGCCCAGGCTGGAGTGCAATCTCTGCTCACTGCAGCCTCCCCCTCCTGGGTTCAAGCAATTCTCCTGCCTCAGCCTCCCAAGGAGCTGGGATTACAGGCGTGTGCCACCACACCTGGCTGATTTTTGTACTTTTAGTGGAGACAGGGTTTTACCGTGTTGGGCAGGCTGGTCTGGAATTCCCAACCTCAGGTGATCCGCCTGCCTCGGCCTCCCAAAGTGCTAGCATTACAGGCGTGAGCCACGGCGCCTGGCCCTAAGTTTCAATTAAGGCTATGCAAGGTACACCTGGGACACAGAGGGCTTTACCACACACACTCCTTTCCTTACCTGCCAGGTAGACCCAGGAAGTAGGTACCTGGATCCAGGGCTGGCTGTACCCCAGCTTCTCAAACTGCAAAGAAACATGACCTGGGGTGAGAACAGGTTGAGGGGCTGGTGTGGAAAGACCACACGCTCCCTCTACTGGGGGCCAGCAGAGGTACCTCCTGTCTCCTCCCCACCCACCCCAGGGGGCAGACCCTGCAGCCAATCCCAAGCCTGTGCCAGTCTTGAAAGGAAATCCACACCTTGACCCAGAAAACCCAAGGAGGAATTGAAAGCATGGGATAGTTAAAAAAAAAATTGTTTTGCAGAGATTGGGGGTCTCACTATGTTGCCCAGGCTGGTCTCAAACTCCTGGCCTCAGGCAATCCTGCCGCCTCAGCCTCCCAAAGTGCTGGGATTACATGCATGAGCCATTACACCTGCCAGGTAGCCTTTTAATTTGGGATTATTCACATCATTTAATTATCACCTACATCTGTCTATATCTAGAGACACTCCAAGGCACTTATGTCGAATCTGATTTTTCCAGAATTGGCTTTTCTGTTATTAAAGAGAAAACAACAACGGAGCATGTGTGTGGAGGGCGGTAGGAGATGCAGCAGAATGGGCTGGCGTGGGATAAAGTGAGCCCTTCACTGGCATAAAAATTCTCCAGGTCAGGAGAAAAACTATGTCCTCTAGCCTGGGCTTTCTGGTCTAACCCTTCCAGGCAAGCCTGGCTGCTAGGAGTCTGGGCTGCTCAGAGAGGGTGCCAGAGTTTCTGGGCTGCCATGTGGGGAGCCCCCAAAGACAAAAAAACCACCTCCCTTGTGCTTTTGTCTTTTCCACATACCTCTTTCAGAGCCTCAGCACATAACAGGTGGTTCACAAGCAAACCTCCACAGGGCTCGAAGCCAACATAAATCTGGAAGCATCGAGACCAGCCTGGCCAACATGGTGAAACCCTGTCTCTACTAAAAATACAAAAATTAGCCAGGAAGGATGGTGCGCACCTGTACTCCCAGCCACTCAGGAGGCTGAGGAAGGAGAATTGCTTGAACCTGGAAGGTGGAGGTTGCAGCGAGCCGAGATTGTGCCACTGCACTCCAGCCTGGGTGACAGAGTGAGACTCTATCTCAAAAAAAAACCAAAAAAACCAAAACCAAACAAAAACATGCTGGACTCGGTGGCTCACACCTGTAATCCCAGCACTTTGGGAGGCCAAGGCGGGTGGATCACCTGAAGTTGGAAGTCTGAGACCAGCCTGACCAACTTGGTGAAACCCCATCTGAACTAAAAATGCAAAATTAGCCGGGCGTGGTGGTGCATGCCTGTGATCCCAGCTACTCAGAAGGCTGAGGCAGGAGAATGGCTTGAATCTGGGAGGCAGAGGTTGTGCTGGGCCATGACTGAGCCATTGCACTCCAGCCTGGGCAACAAGGGTGAAACTCTGTCTCAAACAAACAAGCAAACCAAAAACGCCTAGAAGCAGGGTGGAAGAGAATTGCAGGTAACTGAGGAGCACATGGTGCCCCTCAAGGGCTCCAGCCAGTTCCAGTGTTGCCCAGTGAATACTATTGCCAGAGCTGTTTTTTAAAAAATTGATTTTCAGAGACAGGGTCTTGTTCTGTTACCCAGGCTGGAGTGCAGTGGTGCAATCTTGGCTCACTGCAGCTGTGAACTCCTGGGCTCAAGAAATCCTCCCACCTCAGCTGCTCAAGTAGCTGGAACCACAGGTGCGCCACCATCACATCCGCCTAATTGAATTTTTATTTTTGCAGAGACAGGTTCTCGCTTGGTTGCCCAGGCTGGTCTCAAACTCCTGGCCTCAAGCGATCCTCCTGTGTTAGCCTCCCAAAGTGCTGGCATTACAGAGGTGAGCCATCTCACGGGGCAAAGAGTTGGTTGGTTTTTAATGTGAAATCTTCTGGCCTTTTAGAAATAGAAAAAGACAAGAAGAGAAGGCCAAAGGCCGGGTGCAGTGGCTCATGCCTATAATCCCAGCACTCTGGGAGGCCAAGGTGGGTGGATCACTTGAGGTCAGGAGTTCTAGACTAGCCTGGCCAACATGATGAAACCCCATCTCTACTAAAAATACAAAAATGAGCTGGATGTGGTGGCATGCACCTGTAATCCCAGCTACTCAGGAGGCTGAGGCACGAGAATTGTTTGAACCCGGGAGGCAGAGGTGCAGTGAGCTGAGATTGCACCACTACACCCTAGCCTGGGCGACAACAGGGAAACTTCATCTCAAAAAAATAAAAAAAATTTTTGAAAAAGGAAGAGAAGGTCAGGGATCCCAGAATGATCATTCGGGGTGGGGGGCATCTGGGCACCTACCAGTGGGGCCATCCACTCAAAGAGGTTGACGCTCTCCCCATCGTTGATGTAGTATGCCTGCCCACTCTGAAGGGGACATGTGGGAGGGGACAGTCAGCCTTCTCTCCAGCAGCCTGGCCCAACCCTTCCAGATGGCTCTCAGCAGCTGCTCCAACCCTGAGTTCTCTGGAGCAGCCCCAAGACCTGAGGACACACCGGAGCTATTCCCCGTGAATTCCAGGATGACCACACTGACTAGCTGTGTGACCTCCATGGAGTTGCCCAACCTCTGTGTACTTCAATTTCTTCATCTGAGTAATGGGAGGACAATATTGGGATCTCCCTCTTGGACAGTTGTGAAGATTAAAGGAGACAATACGTGTGGAGGCTTAGAATTTGGCAACTGTTATTCTGGGATCAACAATGCCAACCTCACATGGTCATAGAGAAGAGCTAAAGACGCTCTATAAGGAATTCCACACCCCACCTACCTGCTTCCCCCAAGCTTCCCTGGGCTGAGAGTCCCACCAGCCATCTGAAGTTAGGGGGAAATCTTGTGTGTCATCCAGGAATCCCCTAGGGATGGGGCGCCCTGCCTGCAGCCCTGCAGGGAAGGTGGTTGGGGGCATCACAGGGGACTCACAGCCACGTAGCCCTTGGCCGTGGTGAGGGCTTTGGCTGCCAGCACATGTGCCTGCACCAGATTGTGCACGTGGACCCAGTTCATCTGTGCCTTGCGGTCCCCAAATCGGAAGATGAACAGCCTCTTCTTGATGTGACCCTGGTGAAGAGGGGTGGCGGTAAACATAGGCTTGTGCCCCGAGTGGCTTTACATTCCATCTAGATGCTGATGGCTCCCCAGGTTCTAGCTCCAGGCCAGGTCCCTCTGTTCCAGGCTCATGTATCCGATTACCTCCAGATATCAGCACCAGGCTGTCTAACAGACAACTCAAACTCACCAGCTCCTGGAGCAAGTATCTGACTGTCCCTCTCACCCCACGTCTCCCTCCCTTCCCAGTGGACTGGTCAGTTCACTGCGCTGCTTGGGCTAAAACCCTAAAGCCACCTTTGACTCTCATTTGTCTTATATGCCATGTCCAACCCACCTGCAAATCCAGTTGGCTCAATTATTAGAATCTGTCCAGAATCTGACCGCTTCTCACCACTCCGACAGCCACCCTCTTCTCACCTGGACACACAGTTGCTTACTAACTGGTCCCTCTCTGTCCACCTCAGCCCCTGTAGTCTGTTCTCCGCCCAGCAAGGCAGATTCTTTTTTTTTTTTCTTTCTTCTTTTTTTTTACCCAGCCTCCTACAGGTAAGATTCTTTGATTTCTTTTCTTTTCTTTTTTTTTTTTTTTGAAATGGAGTCTTGCTCTGTCACCCAGGCTGGAGTACCGTGGCGAGATCTTGGTCACTGCAACCTCCGCCCCTGAGTTCATGCAGTTCGTCTGCCTCAGCCTCCTGAGTAGCTGGAATTACAGGCGCACGCCACCATGCTCATCTACATTTTGTATTTTTAGTAGATACAGGGTTTCACCGTGTTGGCCAGGCTGGTCTCAAACTCCTGACCTCAAGTGATCCACCTCCCTCAGCCTCTCAAAGTGTTGGGATTACAGGCGTGAACCACCACGCCTGGCCTGAACATACCTGACAATTTAACATGTTCATTGTTTCTTATCTGTCTCTTCATGTGAGAAGATAAACCCCACAAGGACAGGAATCATCTGTTTTGTTCACTGATCCGCCCTCAAACCTAGAACAGTGTGGGGCACATATAGTTCAATATGTATTTTTTGAATGAATGAATAAACGAATGGGAAGAGAGTCACTGGGGCTGACCACATCCCTTAAGAACCCAGTTAACTAACTAACTAACTAAATAAATTGCCGGGTGCAGCGGCTCACACCTGTCATCCCAGCAACTTTGGAGGCTGAGGCAGGAGGATTGGTTGAGGCCAGGAGCTTGAGACCAGCTTGGGCAACATAATGAGACCCTATCTCTACCAAAAATAAAAACAGTCAATCAGGCATGGTTGTGCACACTTATAGTCACAGCTACTTGGAAGGCAGGAGGATCACTTGAGTCCAGGATGTGGAGGTTGCAGTGAGCCGTGATCACACCATTGCATTCTTGCCTGGGTGATAGAGTGAGACCCTGACTGTAACAAAAAGACATATAGCCAAGCAGAGGGATGTTTTGAAACTGCAGACTGGAACTTCTCCCCACTAATAACTCTGGCTCCTCATGATCCTGCACTACCAGATTGAATCCAGCCACAGGGACCTCGTGCTGCTTCCTAAAACAATCATGATCTTTCTCACTTCCAGGTTTGTCCCCAAGCTGTCCCCTCTGTTTGGCCTATCTTCTCTCTACTACCTCATTTCCTTGGTTAATTCCTTTCTCTCTTTTCCAACAACATAGACATCACTTCCTCCAGGGAGCCCTCCTGGGTCTCCCCTGCCAGGCCCATCTTCTTGTGCTCCTCTCTTCACAGCCCTCCCCATACTGAAGCTGTGACTGCGGTGTCTGTCTCCCTGAGAAATTTGAGGGCAGGGCCCAGAGTCCCTTGTAGTTATATTTCCGGCACCTGTATTTCTGGCAAACCTTTAGAGAGAGGCTTTCTGTATGAAGACACTTGTTCTCCCAGAATGGGAGAAACCGTCCAGGCTGCAGGGAGCCCCCATGGGAGTGAGGGCAACAGGCTCCCTTCTGCCTTTTTGGGGTCACAGCTCTATGGCTCCTCTACCCATGCCTTGGCTTGGCTGGTACACTCTGAGACCTCTGTTCCTGCTAGGAGCTCTGAGGGGCCTGGGGACCAGTGGGGACATCCTGTAGAACTGAGGGTCCCAGGCTCGGGACACTAGACTCAAGACTGGTGCAGGGACCATGGGCTGGGAGGGCCTGACCAGTGTGCACCTCAGCCAGGATCCTTCTCTGACTCGGGTGCTGAAGGTGGGGGTGACATACCGCCACACGGGGCAGGTGCCTCTGCTCTTCAGGGCCGTAGATCCCTGGGGGCCGGAGCACACACGTCCGAAGAATGCCTCCTCCTAGCACACAGGGAAGCGTGGTCAGGGGTTGGGGAGGAGCAGCCCGCAGAGAGAGGGAGAGAGAGGCCACCTCTATCTCCTGGTCCTTACCTGGACAGTTTAGAGAGGAAGTCTGGCCCAGGGGCTTCCTCATTCAATTTGTTACTCTTTTAGTCAATTAGTCATTCAACAGACACTATTCAGAGTCTCACTCCCACCTCCAACCCCCCAGCCCCCAACCCTGGTTGGATCCTGTGAAGAATGTAAATGGTTCCTGCCCTCCCAGCCCTCACAGTGCAGTCACAGAGTTAAGAGCCAGATGCAAACATCTGCACAGGTGGTCTGTTTATCAAGAACTCGGCAGAGTGATTTCCTTTGACACTCCTTGAGAGTACCATTGTGCCCATTTTACAGATGCACATAGATGCACACGCCCTCATGCCCATAGCTCTTGTTCCTTCTTTTTTCTTTTTTAAAAATATGGAGTCTTACGCTGCTGCCCAGGCTGCAGTGCAGTGGTGCAATCTTGGCTCACTACAACCTCTGCCTCCTGGGTTCAAGCAATTCTCCTGCTTCAGCCTCGCAAGTAGCTGGGATTATAGGCGCCCACCACCACACCCGACTAATTTTTGTATTTTTAGTAGAGACGGGGTTTCACCATGTTGGCCAGGCTGGTATTGAACTCCTGATCTCAAATGAGCTGCCTGCCTCGGCCTCCCGAAGTGTTGGGATTACATGTGTGAGCCACCATGCCCGGCTTTGTTCTCTTCTTTTTCTAATCATCAGTTGGATGAGGACCAGGAGAGGTCCTTATGTATAGGTAAGGACTATATAATAGATATCTAAGAGACAAGGACTCTCAGAGAGGTCCTTCCATGTTCCTGGTGTTCTGGCACACCAAGGTCGGAGCTGTTATAAGCCCTGCCTGTGGATAAAAGAACCATAGCTCAGAGAAGGCTTGCTTCTAGACACACAGTTCAGCGCAGTGGAACGGAGATGGGGACCTGAAGTCCACACCGGTTCCCCAAATGCCCCTGCTTCTCAGCAGTAAGGCAAACAGTAAATACTGCCTTTCAGCTCACGGAGACTTGGTTTCCTCATCTGGAAAATGGGTGCTTTGGAAGTGGGAGTGGCTGCTACACTTTCCAATCAATGGAGAAAGGAAAGATTAGAGCTGCACAAAAGAGTTGGGCTCTGTCCCCCTTTCACTGCTCTATCCCAGCGGAGCTCCCCAGACCTGGACAGAGCTGCATCCGAGGCCTCCCAAATTCTCCACTGGAGGGACCCAAATGACAGAAGTGGGTGAACATGTCTCTCTTGGGGCAATCTGGGGTACAGTCTGAAGGGCTGCCACAGACATGTCAATCTTGTCTTAATAACACCTACTAGCTGGTAGCAGTGGCTCATGCCTGTAATCTCAGCATTTGGAAGGCCAAGGCAGGAGGATCGCTTGAGCCCAGGAGTTTGAGACCAGCCTGGGCAACATAGTGAGGCCCTGTCTCTACAA
>NW_022436991.1:8629381-8646375 GCF_009761245.1 Sapajus apella | reverse complement strand
TTTTTTTTTTTTTTTTTTTGAGACATGAGTCTCACTCTGTTGCCAAGGCTGGAATGCAATGGTGCAATCTCTCGGCTTATTGCAGCCTCTGCCTCCCAGGTTCAAGTAATTCTCCTGCCTCAGCCTCCTGAGTAGCTGGGATTACAGGCACCCACCACCACACCTGGCTAATTATTTTTAGTGGAGATGAGGTTTCACCATGTTGGCCAGGCTGGTCTTGAACTTCTGACCTCAGGTGATCCACCTGCCTCAGCCTCCCAAAGTGTTGGGATTACAGGTGTGAGCCACCGCTCCCGGCCATAATTCATGTTTAAGATTTAAAAAATTTTTCTTTTATTTTTATTGCCATATAATAATTGTAGATATTTGTGGGGTAAGGTGTGATGTTTTGGCTGTGAAGTTTAGAAAGCAAGGGATACCTGAGGTTTTTCCATGCATGAATACAATGTGTAATGATCAAATCAGGGTAATGAGCATATCTATTAATATCATCTGGAACATTTATCATTTCTTTGTCTTGGGAACATTCATATCTACTGCCTGGGCAACAAAGTGAGACCCCATCTCCGACAAAAAAAAAACAAAAAAAAAGCCAGACACCATGGCGTGCGCCTATAGTCCCAGTGTTCTGGGAGGCTGGGGTGGGGAAATTGCTTGAACCTAAGAGTTTGAGGCTGTAGTGAGCCATGATAGCACCACTGCACTTCAGCCTGGGTGACACAGCAAGACCCTGTCTTAAAGAAAAAAAAATCCACTCTTCTATCATCTATTTGAAAATGCACAATAGTTGTTAGTTATAGTCACTATATAGTGCTATAGAATGCTAGAACTTTAAAAAATATATTTAAAAACATTTAAAATAACTTTTGTTTTTGAAATGGAGTCTTCCTCTGTTGCCCAAACTGGAGTGCAATGGCACGATATCAGCTCATTGCAACCTCCGCCCCTCAGATTAAAGAGATTCTCCAGCCTTAGCCACCTGAGTAGCTGGGATTACAGGCATGTGCCATTATGTCCCACTACTTTTTGTAGTTTCAGTAGATGAAGTGTTTCGCATGTTGTCCTGGCTGGTCTCAAATGCCTGACCTCAGGTGATCCACCTGCCTCAGCCTCCCACAGTGCTGGGATTACAGGTGTGAGCTACTGTACCCAGCTTAATGACTTAGAGACAGGATCTCACTCTGTTGCCCAGGCTGAAATGCAGTGGTGTCATCCCGGCTCACTGCAACCTCCCAGGCTCAAGCATTCGAGACCTTAGTCTCCCAAGTGGTTGGGACTATAGGCTCATGCCACCACACCCAGCTAATTTTTATTTTTATTTATTTATTTTATTGTTTTTGAGACAAGGTTGCTCTGTTGCCCAGGCTGGAGTGCAGAGGCGCCATCCCGGCTCACTGCAACCTCCACCTCCCAGGTTCAAGCAGTTCTCCTGCCTCAGCCTCCTGAGTAGCTGGAACTACAGGCACATACCACCACGCCCAGCTAACTTTTGTATTTTTAGTAGAGATGAGGTTTCACCATATTGGCCAGGCTGGTCTGCTGACCTTGTGATCCACCCACCTCAGCCTGCCAAAGTGCTGGGATTACAGGTGAGCCACTGTGCCCCACCTTAATTTTATAAATTAATTAACTCCCAGCCCCAACTTCTCAACTAAAATGGAGCCTCTGAGAAGAGGTTCCACTCTCTCTCCCTCCCAAGGCTCGGGTTCCCGAAGGGGCTGAACCTTGGTATGGAATCCCAGGGTGGGTCACCTTCTATGACAGCTTTCCTTTGGGGAACCCCTCCCCCTCTGCATGAGGTCTTAGGGGGACCATCAGTTTAGAAGGTGGCCATGGGATGTTCTCACCCAGGAGGGGGACTCTTGATATCATTGACACTGGGAACTAAAATCCTAGGAACAGAGTCACCCGGAGGAGACTGGTCATCAGTTCCTGCCACCCAGGTCCCTGAAGCTGCCTTAACACTGCCCTTTCCAAGCCCTGGTGGTTGCATTTCTAGAAATCTATTTTCCAGAAGCTAGCCCACATCCTTCCTAGATAAGTTCCCTTTCCCCCGATAAATGAGCTGGAGCCAGTGTCTCTGGGTCATAAGCGAATGCCCTAACTGCTACATCCTCCAAGCCCCTCACTTTACCTGGAGGACAAGTGCAGTGGGTTAAATGCTGGCCCCCTAAAGATATGTCCATGTCCCAGAACCTACTGATGTCACCTTATTTGGAAAAAGGGTCATTGCAGATGTCATTGAGGATCTCGAGATGGATCATCCTGAGTTATCGAGGGGGGGGG
Organism: Sapajus apella; assembly: GCF_009761245.1. NCBI lineage: Eukaryota > Metazoa > Chordata > Mammalia > Primates > Cebidae > Sapajus > Sapajus apella. The sequence goes on along the minus strand of NW_022436991.1, from coordinate 8,644,089 downwards.
CCTCTATCCAATGACAAGTGTCCTTAAGAGACTCACAGAGAAGAGACAGATGGAAAAGAGGAGAAGGCCATGTGAAGGCAGAGGCAGGGGCTGGAGCAATGCAGCCACAAACCAAGGAATGCCTGGGGCCATCAGAAACTAGAAGAGACGAGAAAGGAGCGCAGGCCAGGCACAGTGGCTGACACCTGTAATCCCAGCATTTTGGGAGGCCAAGGTGGGCGAATTACCTGGGGTCAGGAGTTCAAGACCAGCCTGGCCAACTGGTGAAACCCTGTCTCTACTAAAAATACAAAAGTTTGCCGGGAATGGTGGCGCATGCGTGTAATCCCAGCTACTCAGGAAGCTGAGGCAAGAGAATGGCTTGGACCCAGGCAGAGGTTTCAGTGAGCCCAGATCGCCCCACTGCACTGCAGCCTGGGTGAAGAGTAAGACTCCATCTCAAAGAAGGAATAAAAAAAAAAAAAAAAGAAAGGAGTACAGCCCAGCTGACACCTTGATTTCAGACTTCTGGCCTCCAGGATGGTGAGAGAAGAAATGATTGTCTTTTATTTCTTTGTTTTTGAGGGAGGGTCACAGCTCACTGCCATCCTGACCTCCCTGGGCTCAGGTGATCCTCCCACCTCAGCCTCCTGAGTAGCTGGGAGTACAGGCATGCACCACAATACCCAGGTCATTTTCTTTTTTTTTAAAGACAGGGTTTCACCATGTTGGTCAGGCTGGTCTTGAACTCCTGACCTCAGGTGACCTGCCCGCTTTGGCCTCCAAAGTGCTTGGCTTACAGGCATGAGCCACTGCGCCTTGCCAATCATTTGTATTTTTTGTACAGACGGAGTTTTGCCATGTTGCCTGGGCTGGTCTTGAACTCCTGGGTTCAAGCAATCCCCCCCGTCTTGGCCTCCCAAATGGCTGGTATTACAGATGTCAGTCACTGCGTCCAACCCATTTCTATTGTTTTAAGCCATCAAGTTTGGATGGCATCATTTGTCATGGGAGCCACAGGATACTAATACACCCAGAGACAGAGACGGGAGGACATAACTGCATTAACACTGAGCTGGGATCTGCATGCCTCGGGATTCTGCTCTCAGGGCTAGGGACCCCTGCGCCGAGTCAGAAGAACACTTTCAGGAACCCGCTTGGATAGGAGGGAGTGGAAACGACCCCAGGTGACTGCAGCTGGACTCCTGGAAGGCAGGTATCGGGTGAGCTTTCCTGTAAACAGCCTGCAGCTAATTTTAAACTCAGGGTCACCTGGGCATAGTGAGGGGAGGTCGGGTTGCAGCTGATGTTGGCAGGCGGGGCATCAGACAGCTACTTCACAGAGGGCCAGGGTATCCATGACTCTCCTGACCATGGAAAGCTGCAGATGCTCATATAAATAATTCTTGGCTGGAGGATTAGGTGTCTAGAGTACAGGGTGCTGAGCTGGCTGGTTGAGGCCCCACGTAGAGGAAAGAATTCAACTGCACAAGATTGAAGCCCTGGGAAAACAGCAGGATGGTTCCACTGGGATCAGGGATCCAGGCCTGACTGGCCCAGGGTGATGGGGAGTAGGGTGGGAAAGATTTTAGGGAAAAGAGCTGATGCTCAGGGACCTGCTTAGCTGGCGCTACAGCGCTGCACAGTGATTAGGCCCCAGGCTCTGGTGTTAAACTCTCTCGGGGTTCAAATCCCACCTTTACCACCTAATAGCAGTATGACCTTCAGTGATATCAGTTCATCTGTCTTAGTTTTCTCACCCGTACATTGAGAATTATCAATTTTTTTTTGAGATGGAGTCTTGCTCTGTCACTCAGGCTGGAGTATAGTGGCATGATCTCGGCTCACTGCAACCTCTGCCTCCCAGGTTCAAGTAATTCTCCTGCCTTGGCCTCCAGAGTAGCTGGGATTACAGGCATGCACCACCAAACCGGCTAATTTTTTTTTTTTTTTTTTTTTTTTTGGTATTTTTAGTAGAAATGGAGTTTCACCATATTGGCCAGGCTGGTCTCGAACTCCTGACCTTGTGATCCACCCACCTCAGCCTTCCAAAGTGCAGGGATTACAGGCGGGAGCCACCGCGCCCTGGGGAGGATTATAATTTTTAAGCCCTTTGACTCTCCAAATCCACTTGGCTCTCAAGTTTAGATGGTTTTGATAGTAAAGGGAAACCAAGTTATCTGATTCTTTTTACTTTCTGAATTTTAGAAAGCAATATAAAATATATATATATATATATATATATTCTACAGACAGGATTTTGCCGTGTTGTCCAGACTGGTCTCGAACTCCTGAACTCAAGCCATCCACCTACTTCTGCTTCCCAAAGTGCTGAGATTACAGGTGTGAGCCACCACGCCGACCCAACTTTCCTGATAATCTGGATAGCATGAAATTTATCTGAATAAATTTGGCTCTGAAGTGTAGAAAGCAAGGGATACCTAAGGTTTGCACCTAAAAGGGGTGTTGTGAACAGTTAATTAGACCTCTGCATATAAAGTTAGCATGCAATCTGTGGGAGGAGAGCCCATGAAAATAAAAAGAGAATAAAACTAAAATAAAGGAAAAAGTAGAATAAAGAATGGGGCTGGGCGTGATGGCTCATGCCTGTGATCCCAGCACTTTGGGAGGCCGAGGCAAGAAGATCACTTGAGGCCAGGAATTTGAGACCAGCCTGGACAACATAGTGAGACCCTCATCTCTACAAAAAAATTTTAAGTAAGCCTGGTGTGGTGGCACACGCCTTCAGTTCCAGCTACTTGGGAGGCTGAGGCAGGAGGATTATTTAAGCCCAGGAGTTCAAGGCTGCAGTAAGCTCTGATTGTGCCATTCCACTCCAGCCTGGGCAACAGAGAAGACCCTATCTCTAAAACAAACATAAATAAGACAGCCAAGGTGGACTTTTCTGGGAAGTCATTGAAGCTTGAGCTTTTGGGCCTCTCCCTTGCAAGTCCCTTCCAAAGTGTTATACAGCTCATTCTACACTCATCATTTTGTATTCTTTTGTGTAAAGAGGGCCCCTGAAGCTGGATTCGCTCCTGTGCAGTAGAAAAGAGAGCTAGACTTGGGTTTGCTCGAGTCTCTTCCCCACCTGACTATGTAAGGACAGACACTAGGCCTGATTTCTGGGCTGTATCCCTAGCGGGGCGCAGGCACACAGCTGGCGCTCAGAATGTGCTGAACCACAAACGGCCAAGGTCCTGGGAAACTGTCCTTTGAAAGGAAGGCGGGCCTCAGACACATATTAGCATGAATCACACGTGTACGTTGGGGGAGGCAGCAGTGGGCAGGTGTGTTTGGCATAAGCAGAGCCCCACGACACTCACCTGGGAGAGGCGTCCCATTGGCCATGAGGGTCAGTTGGTCGGCGATGGCCTTGGTTCGGGAATAGTGGTCTATGTGCTGCCAGACACCAGGGAAAACAGAACCATCAGAGAAGGTCAGCAATGCTGCTGGCAATGCCTGCCCAGCCTGGCCAGCCCCAGGGCTGCACCTTCCCTGGGGAATCCCACTGGGATATGGCCAAGCCCTGAGCCCCATGGCCCCTTCTCTCCCCCTGGGTGGGAGAACAGTGCATCTCCTTCCAGAGATACAGGAGCAGAGGAGCACTGGGTCCAGAGCAGCAACAATGACCTGGGCAACCCAACTCAGGGAGGCTGCTGCCAGCCCCAGATGCCTGCCCTGCAAGGCTGATGCTGGACACCTGCTGGGTGAATTACCTATACGTGGCTGTTTTGTGTTCACATGACATTTTCACATTGCTTATCTCATTTCCTGCTCTGCACAGCCCCATGGTGATAGTGTTATCATGTTGGGATGAAGAAACAGAGGCTTCTCCAGGTGTGGTGCCTCATGCCTATAATCCCAGCACTTTGGGAGGCCCAGGAGGGAGGATTGCTTGAGCCCAGGAGTTTGAGACCAGCCTGGGCAACACAATGAAACCCTGTCTCCACTAAAAATACAAAAATTAGCTGGGTGTGGTGGCGGGCACTTGTAGTCCCAGCTACTCGAGAGGCTGAGGTGGGAGGATCACCTGAGCCCGGGAGGTTGAGGCTGCAGTGAGTTGAAATCATGCCACTGCACGCCAGTCTGAGTGACAGAGCAAAGCAAGACCTTATCTCAAAAGAAACAAACAGAAAAAAACAAGGCCTGTAACCCCAGCAGCTTGGGAGGCTGAGGCAGGCAGATGGCTTGAGGCCAGGAGTTCAAGACCAGCCTGGCCAACATGGTGAAACTCTGTCTCTACTAAAAATACAAAAATGAGCTGGGCGTGGTGGCACGCACCTGTAGTCCCAGCTACTTGGGAGATTGAGGCAGGAGAATTGCTTGAATCCAGGAGCTGGAGGTTGCAGCGAGCTGAGATCGTGCTACTGCACTCCAGCCTGGCGACACAGCAAGACTCTGTCTCAAAAAGAAAAGAAAAGAAAAGAAAAAAAGAAACAGAGGCTCAAAGGGCTTCAGTGATTTGTTCAGGGACAGGGTGACATGGGTAGGATGTGGCCAGGTTGAGGCTAAGGCCAGGCCTGTCTGATTTCAATGCCCCTGCAGGTGTGACCAGCTAAAAAAAGAGAATGCTGATGCCACCCAATTTTGAGGGCCTCTTCCTGCTAGGAGACATCCTGAGTTGTGAAACCCACCCTGCTTTCACCCATCCCTACCCTCTGAGCTGTGGGTCCCAGGACTGTGGGCCCCACCCACCTCTCCTGGAAGACAGGTACCTCGTCCAGTGGGAAATACGGCACGGAGTCCTCATTGCCCTGCTCTATGGGCTTCCCGCCAAATGCAACGTTGACAGTGCTGGTATAGATGAGGCTTGGAACCCGCCGGCGAACACAGACTGTAGCAACAGGTGCACAGAGCATCAAACACACACACACATGTGCACAGACACAGATACACACACAGGACACGTGTGAGCAGGGAGTCAGCTGAGGAGGTGCCATGCAGATCTCCACTGAGTCTTCAACACGCAACTTGGCCCCCCAGGACCCTCCCAGAATCTAGAGCTGTTCAGGATGGAAGGGTCTCCTGCCCTTAACTGAGGGTGGAGGTCAAGTTCCTGCTCCATGGACCCCTGGGAACCAGGCCTGCTCCTTATTCTTTCTCAGTGTGGCTTGGACCCTGAGCTACCTTGCCAGAGACAGGTCAGAAGAAGGTCTCACTGGATGGAGACACAGAAAAAGATCTCTAGAATCAGAGACACATGGGATCAGGCAAGACGTGCCCAGGCAGCCCACACATGGGTCTTCAATTTTGGTGCTTCGGCAACTTTTCATTGATTGACTGATTGAGATGGAGTTTTGCTCTTGTTGCCCAGGCTGGAGTGCAATGGCGCGATCTCGGCTCACCGCAAGCTCTGCCTCCCACGTTCAAGCGATTCTCCTGCCTCAGCCTCCTGAATAGCTGGGATTACAGGCATGCGCCACCACATCCAGCTAATTTTTGTATTTTTAGTAGAGACAGGTTTTCTCCATGTTAGTCAGGCTGGTCTTGAACTCCTGACCTCAGGTGATCCACCTACCTCAGCCTCCCAAAGTGCTGGGATTACAGGCATGAGCCACCATGCCCAGCCTTATTTATTTATTTTTAAATCTTATTTATTTATTTATTTATTTATTTATCTTGAGACAGAGTTTCGCTCTTGTCGCTCAGGCTGGAGAGCAGTGGCGTGATCTCGGCTCAGTGCCACCTCTGCCTCTCAGATTCAAGCAATTCTCCTGCCTCAGCCTCCCAGGTAGTTGGGACTACAGGCGTCTACCACCACACCTGGGTAATTTTTTTGTATATTTAGTAGAGGAGGGGTTTCATCATGTTGGCCAGGCTGGTCTCGAACTCCTGATCCCAGGTGATCTACCCCGCTTGGCCTCCCAAAGTGCTGGGATTACAGGCGTGAGCCACCGCGCCAGACCAGCTTTGGCAACTTTTCTTCCTCCAGCCTCTAAGCCCTGAGAGGTAACTCTGTTCCCCATGTTCCCAGGCATGCTAAGGCTGCACTGACACACCCATGCAGGGACCTGGGCAGGTCTGCAGTACACGAAGGATGTGCTGCCCACGGGCCCTCCATTTGATGGCCAGAGGGTCCCACCTCTGCAGGAGAAGGGAGAGGCGGAGATGTACAGCAGCTCATACCTGGCTCTGAGCACCTACCATCAATCACTAGTTTGGTGCCTCCGACATTTATAGACTCAATCTGCTCTTTCTGCAGCTAAAAGACAAGACAGTGAGAAAGTAATGGTGCTACCCATGACATCTTGCTGAGGCTGGAGGGCTGAGCTTGGCGTCAGGTGGGACGGGCAGGGCAGCAGGATGTTCAGCTCAGAAGCAGGGATCCCGAAGGCCCACCAGGAGTGTGGGTGCCTGGCTTTGCCACCATCTTCCTGGGTTGCCAGGGAAGGGTCTGCCCCACATCTGGCCCTCAGTAACCTCATCTGTGAAATGAGGGCCGACCTCCTCCCCTGGGTGGCAGGTAGGACCTAATAAGACACTGGAGAGGACCTGGTAGAGTGCCTGGCACAAAAAAGGGGCTCAGAACCTGTTCGGTCATTTTCTTACTCTCAAAGCCTCAGTTTCCCTATCTGTAAGGTGGACATGGTAATACGGGCTGGGCCTTCACGAGGGAGCTGGGGTGTGAAAAACAAAAACTAGGCCACTCTGAGGGTTCCTGTGAGCCAGGGACAGGGCGAGAGCTTCCTGATCCACAGTCTCATTTAATTCTCTTAACAACAGGAGGTGAGATTCATGCCTACTTTTTAGCTATATTTATTCTTTATTTTTGAGATGGAGTTTCACTCTTGTTGCCCAGGCTGGAGAGCAGTGGTGCAAACTCAGCTCACTGCAATTGCTGCCTCCCAGGTTCAAGTGATTCTCCTGCCTCAGCCTCCCAAGTAGCTGGGATTACAGGCATGTGCCACCATGCCCGGCTAATTTTTTTTGTATTTAGTAGAGACAGGGCTTCACCATGTTGGTCAGGCTGGTCTCAAACTCCTGACCTCAGATGATCCACCTGCCTTGCCTCTCAAAGTGCTGGGATTACAGGCATGAGCCACCACGCCCAGCCTATATTTATTCTTTTAAGAATTTTTGGCCAGGCATGGTAGCTCACACCTGTAATCCCAGCACTTTGGGAGGCCGAGACAGGCGGATCACCTGAGGTCAGGAGTTTGAGACCAGACTAAGCAACATGGCGAAACCCTGTCTCTACTGAAAATACAAAAATTAGCCAGGTGTGGTGGTATGTGCCTGTAATCTCAGCTACTCAGGAGGCTGAGGCAGGAGAATTGCTTGAACCTGGGAAGTGGAGGCTGCAGTGAGCCAAGATCGTACCACTGCACTCCAGCCTGGGTGACAGAGCGAAATTCAGTCTCAAATAAATAAAGATAGAGATAGGGGTCTCATTATGTTGCCCAGGCTGGTCTCAAACTCCTGGGCTCAAGCAGTCCTCCCACCTTGGCCTCCCAAAGTGCTGGGATTACAGGTGTGAGCCACCGTGACTGGCTCTATATTTATTCTTGTTGTGGCTGTTTTTGTTTCATAGGCAAGACAATCAAGGTGAAAAAGAATTCAAACAGTAAGAAGAGTGTATGGTGAAAAGTTTCCCTCCCACTCCTGATTCCAAATCTTCCTTTTCCCCCCCTAAAGGCAGCCACCGTTAAATTTTCTGTGTTTCTAGAGATAATCTATGCTTGTTAATATCAGCATGTAAGCATGTGTGAGTATAGAAATAAACAGTTTCTTTCGCTTTTTTTGTAAACAGGAGAATGCCAAACACTGCTTTGTGCCTTGGAAACTGTTTTTTTATCTGCACACATTGAGTCAGCTCTTTCTTTTGAATGGCTGCAGATAATTTCATTGTAGAACACAATTTATTAGGCTGCGCGTGGTGGCTCATGCCTGTAATCCCAGCACTTTGGGAGGCCAAGGCAGGGGGATCACCTGAGGTCAGGAGTTCTAGACCAGCCTGACCAACATGGAGAAACCACATCTCTACTAAAAATACAAAATTAGCCAGGCTTGGTGGCGGGTGACTGTAATCCCAGCTACTCGGGAGGCTGAGGCAGGAGAATCGCTTGAACCCGGGAGGCGGAGGTTGCGGTGAGCCAAGATCACATCATTGCACTCCAGCCTGGGCAACAAGAGCAAAACTCCACCTCAAAAAAACAAAAACAAAAACAAAACACACACAATTTATTTAAATAGCCCTCAACTGATGGGCTATTTCTAGGGTTTTGTTATTAAAAACAATGCTGCAAATGCACATGTGAGCGTAATTTCTGAGTCAAGGGGTACCCGTATGTTTTGGTGGATACTCCCACATTACTCTCTGAAGAGGTTGTGGTATTACTAATAGTAATGTCCTCACTTTCCAGATGATGAAAGAGGATCAGCGAGGTTAAGTAAACTTGCCCTAGGTAACACAGTTATAAAATGGCAGAACTAGGGCCAGGGGCGGTGGCTCATGGCCTGTAATCCCAGCACTTTGGGAAGCCAAGGCAGGTGGATCACCTGAGGTCAGGAGTTTGAGATCAGCCTGACCAACATGGAGAAACCACATCTCTACTAAAAATACAAAAATTAGCCAGGCGTGTTGGTAGTACCTGTAATCTCAGCTACTCAGGAGGCTGAGGCAGGAGAATCACTTGAACCTGGGAGGTAGAAGTTGCAGTGAGCTGAGATTGTGCCACTGCACTCCAGCCTGGGTGACAGTGAGACTCTGTCTCAAAAAAACAAAAACAGGCTGGGCACGGTGGCTCATGCCTGTAATCCTAGCATTTTGGGAGGCCGAGGCAGATGGATTGCTTGATGTCAGGAGTTTGAGACCAGCCTGGCCAATGTGGTGAAACCCTGTCTCTACTAAAAATACAAAAATTAGCCAGGCCTGGTGGCGCATGCCTGTAATCCCAGCTACTGGGGAGGGTGTGGCAGGAGAATCGCTTTAACCTGGGAGGGGGAGTTGCAGTGAGCCGAGATCACGACATTGCACTTTAGCCTGGTGAAGAAGCAAGACTCTGTCTCAAAAACAAAACAAAACAAACCCCAAACAAACCAAAATGGCAAAACTGGTATTGGTCTCATGGATGCAAGATGCAGGCTGGGAATAGCCCAAGTCCTTCCTACAGTAGGTGAAGCGTGAGAGGGAATGGATGGGTGTGAGGGCAGAGCCAGGACTGGAACCCCACTCTGTCTAACTGCAGGTGTTGTGTGTGAGGAGCCCACCTTCTCAGCCCCGGACATTCCATAGGAAGCGACATGGAAGACACAGTCCACCCCTTCGAAGGCACGGAACAGGGCTTCTTCATCTCGGACGTCAGCCTGAACCAGAGAAAAAAGAGATGAGGGCAGGGGGTTCAAGTCCAAAGCAAGAGATAACACCTCTGCACCTCACCTGGTCTCAGAGCTGGCCCCCGACCCAGCCCAGGCCAAGCCTCTGTAGCGTCAGGAAAGGCTGGTGGGGCAGGATTCACTAAAGGATTCTCCAGGGCACCGTGGGCATCATCCTGTGCTCATTCATCACACTCTCTAGGTCACAGAGGCTGGGCTAGGTTTATGTGCACTGTTTCAACAACTCTTAATGAGACCCTGTGAAGTCAGTGTTACTACTGTCCCCTTTCTGTGACAACAGCTGCCCAGCTGGTAGTGCCAGAGCTGGAACTCAAACAGTCTGGCTTCAGAGTCTCTGCCCCTAAACTCCACGCCACAGGTTTCACATCAAACACTCTCCCCTGACCATCACCACCACCCCAGTCTACTAAGACCCTTGTCCCCGTACCTGGATGAACTCGGTTTCCGGGGACAGTTCCCACTGGGGTCTGCGGCGGTCAAGCAGAATGACGGAAGTGCCGCTCTTGGCCAGGTGGGATCCCAGGCTGAAGCCCAGGTAGCCTCCTCCTCCAGTTACCAGAACCTTCTGCCTGGCAGCCTTTGTGGGTTTGGCTTGAGTCTTCTGCTGTGGTGCTGGTGTTGGGGTTGCTGTTGACTCCCTGGGTTTGGGCCCAGTCCCAGACCCCTGTCTGAGCCCAGGCCGTAGCTCTGGCTCAGGTACAGACCCAGATGCTGGCCCAGGTGCCAACCCAGCTCCTAGACCAGGTGCTGACCCAGTTCCTGGCCCAGGTACAGACCCAAGTCCTAGACCAGGTGCTGAACCAGCTCCTGGCCCAGCTACAGACCCAGGTTCTAGACCAGGTACTGACCCAGCTCCTGGCCCAGGTACAGACCCAAGAACTACACCAGGTACTGACCCAGCTCCTGGCCTAGGTACAGACCCATGTTCTAGACCAGGTGCTGACACAGCTCCTAGACCAGGTACAGACCCAGATCCTGGCCCAGGTACAGACCCAGCTCCTACACCAGGTACTGACCCAGCTCCTAGACCAGGTGCAGACCCAGCTCCTGGCCCAGGTACCGATCCAGCTCCTGGCCCAGGTACTGACCCAGCTCCCGGCCCAGGTACAGAACCAGCTCCTGGCCCAGGTACAGACTCAGCTCCTAGACCAGGTGCTGACCTAGCTCCTGGCGCAGGTACTGACCTAGCTCCTGGTGCAGGTACTGACCTAGCTCCTGGCCCAGGTACTGACCCAGAGCCTGGCCCAGGCCCTAGACCTGGTCCAGTTCCTGAAACAGTATCAGGCCTCGGAACAGCACCAGAACCCGCCTGAGGTTCTGGAATAGCTTTGGGCCCCAGTCCAGGCCCTGGAATGGCACCAGGCTTTGGTGCAGGCCCTGACTCAGACCTTAAACCAGACCTTGGGCCTGAGACCTCTCCACAGGCCTGGCAGACAGGGCAGCTCTTCTCACCCTGGCCTGCAGGTTTGCAGGCCTCTGGGGAAGAGCCTGGGGGGTTGGGCTTCATCCTCTACTGAGCCATGCAGACCCAGAAACCGACCACCTGTGGGAAAAAAATAGAAGAAAGCATTCTCTAGAGTTGTTTCAAGTCACATAGATTATTAGACCTCTAGGAGGAGGGGAACTCCAGGCGGAAATTAGAGACTCTTTGAGTTCCCAGGGAACCTGTCCATTTCAGAATCTCCAGAATCTCCAGTATGGGCTGGGCAAGGTGGCTCATGTCTGTAATCTCAGCACTTTAGGAGGCCGAGGCGGGCAGATCACTTGAGGCCAGGAGCTTGATACCAGCCTGGCCAACATGGTGAAACCCCATCTCTACTAAAAATGCAAAAGTTAGCCAGGCATGGTGGGGCACAACTGTAATCCCAGCTACTCAGGAGACTGAGGCACGAGAATCACTTGAACATGGAAGGCGGAGGTTGCAGTGAGCTGAGATGGTGCCACTACACTCCAGCCTGGGTGATAGAGTGAGACTCAGTCTCAATAAATAAATAAATAAAAATCTCCAGTGTTGCTGCTGTCCTCTGCACAGAGAGTCAGAGACAAGGCGGCCAAGACTTAGATTTTAGAGCTAGGGAAATTGAAGTCTAAAGTCACACTGTGTGACTGAGGTTGATGTCAAGCATTCCTGACTTCTCTACCGGGTCCTTAAAATTCCAGTTTCCATGGAGTACCAAAGGAAGACAGGGCAAATCATCGAGCAGGAACCTCACCAGATTGGGAGGTGGCTGCTTTCTGACTGGGGAGATGGGGAGGGCTTTCTGGAAGAGGAGGAGGAAAAGGAGTAGGAGGAGGAGGAGAATCCACATGGGATCCAAAAGGACTCTGCATCCTGGTAACTTGTACATGACTCCAAGTGCTGTGCCTGTCCCCACCCTACCACCTGCCACCTCTGGTCCTCCCGGGTCCTATGGTAGTATAGGTGGCTGGAACCACAGGGTCTGCCCAATCCCTCTGCAGGCTTTAGGTTCTGGTCTATGGGTCTAGGGGGACAGCACTGAGGATCCTGTTCTTTGCTGCCTCAGACTATTTTTTTCTCTGTCACCCAGGCTGGAGTGCCGCGGCACGATCATAGCTCACTGCAGCCTCAGCCTTCCCTACTCAAGCGATCCTCCTATCTTAGCCCCCCAAATAGCTGGGACTACAGGTGCATGCTACCATGCCTGGCTAATTTTTGTATTTTTAGTAGAGATGGGGTTGTTGCATGTTGGCCAGGCTGGTCTTGAACTCCTGACCTCAAGTGATCCTCCCACCTCGGCCTCCCAAAGTGCTGGGATTACAGATGTGAGCCACTGCACCCAGCTCCAGCTCCCTAGATCTTTTTTTATTTTTGAGACAGAGTCTCACTCTGTTGACCAGGCTGGTCTTGAACTCCTGAGCTCAAGCGATTCTCCTGCCTTGGCCTCCCAAAGTGTTGAGATTACAGGGGTGAGCCACTGTGCCCAGCCTTCAGTCTAAACTCAAGGCAAGCCAGGGTGTCAGTCACTGTCACCATCATCCACCCTTCCTCCCACTCCCCCAACCTCCTGTTCCACCTGAGGGTGAGGCTGGATGACCAGGACCAGGCAATCATAACCATAACAACAGCAACCATGTGCTAGGGGCCTCTGTGCACCAGGCTCTACACACACAGATGGGTGAGTCTCTGCTCTGCATGGCATATACTGGCTGCATGAAAGAATGGAGGTTTGGTGAGTGACGGGGCTGATGAGCCCCATAGTTGTTGCTGGTGGTGGTCACAGGGCAGGGACTCTGGCAGGTAGAGGGGCTGTATTTTTAATTTCCTCTGTTATTGCCCTGCTCATCAAGTGTCTGGGTGAGGAATACAGTCCTACCCAGTAGGAGCATGAACGCTCATGGCTTTATTTATTTTGAGAAGGAGTCTCACTCTGTTGCCCAGGCTGGAGTGCAATGGTATGATCTTGGCTCACTGCAACTTCCATCTCCCCGGTTCAAGCAATTCTTCTGCCCCAGCTTTCAGAGTAACTGGGACTATGGGCATGCACCATCACCCCTGCAAATTTTTGTATTTTTAATAGAGATGGGCTTTGCTATGTCAGCCAGGCTGGTCTCGAACTCCTGGTCTCAAGTGATCTGCCTGCCTCAGCCTCCCAAAGTGCTGGGATTACAGGCGTGAGCCACATGCATGCCCAGCGCACTCATGGGTTTAATGAGAGAGACCCTCATCACGGAGGAGGGGCCTAAATCCCCCAGAGGGAGGGGAGAGGATACAGCCCCACAGCAGAGTCCTCCTCCTATACTCAGGCCCAGAGGACTTTGTTCTGGGGAAGGGTCTATGGGACCAGAGCCGACTTTCTACCCTAAGGGAATGCCTTTTGTGGCAAAGGCTGGACTCAGCCCTGGGTACTCACTTGTTGGGGTGTGCCCTTGGGTACAGGCCTTAAAACCTCACTGTACCTCAGTACCCACAGCTGTGAATGGACCCAAATATTTCTGGCTGCTCCGGCTCTTCACAGGGTGGTCATGAGAAAACAGACACCAGAATGGCTTGCAAGCCTAGATTGCAAAGCTCCAGGGGGATTTCATTCCCTGGAGTGTCCTAGCACCTAGGACAGTGCCTGGCACAAAGCAGGCGGTCAGCAAATGCTGCTGGGTGAACAAAATCTCTGGGGCACATTTGGGATCTGGCTGTGCTGTGGTAGCGCGCCAGACCAACTCACACATGGCTGCACTCATTCTCTTGGAAGTTCAGTAAAGTACAGGCTATGGTTTCCATTACCCAGAGGTGGAAACTGAGGCCCAGAGAACATAAATAAACTTTGACGGACTCACAGACAATGTGTCTGCCGGAATCCAGGTCGATGGGGACCCCAAAATCGGGTTTAGTGAAAGGAACTGGCAAAAGGGAGGGGAGCATCAGGGACTGACTCTGGGCGAGCTGGGCTCGCGGGCAGCTCGAGGGTGGGGGTCCCCTTCCCTTTTGGTCCCCTCACCCTTCCTGTCCCGCCAGCATCTGCGTCCCTGGCCCGTGTCCGGGCTTCGCTCACCTGGCCAGGGCTCCCGCGGTGCTGCGTGCTCCCAGCGCTGCGCCTGTCTCCTAGCCGCCAGGGCCACCGAGCCACCGCCTCCTCTGGAGGGGGCAGAACGGGGCGGGGTGTGGCATCGGGACCACCCCCTGCCTGCTCTTCTGCCCGCCCACTGCCGGCGCGGGAGCACCTGCATTCTTTCAGGTGGAGACCCGCAGACTTTCACAGAGGGGACAACTGAGGCCAGTAGGGCAGGAATGGGCGAAATGGTTCACGCTTCTGGTGGGAAAAGACGCAAAGGCCTTGCGTGACGGGCTCTGTCCTGCCAGCCAAGTCGTCATGGAACCCTAAGAAACAGTGTTTTCTCTATATCTAGGAGCAGAATTGCTGGGTCATATGATTACTCTGTTTTTAAGAGACGAACTGCCAAACTGCTTTCTAAAGTAGCTGCACCATTTTTACAATCCTACCAGCAGTGTACAGGGTTCCAATATTTCCACATCCTTACCAACACTTATTATCTATTTTTAAAATTTTAGCTATTCTATTGGGTGTGAAGTGGTCTCTCATTGTGGTTTCATTTGTATTTCCTGATAGCTAATGTGGCTGAACATGTTTTCTTGTGCTCATTGGCACGTTAATGTGTTTTCTTTGGAGAAGTGTCTATTCAAATCCTTTGCCCATTTTCAGTTGAGTTATTTGTTGACTTTTAAGAGTTCTTTATACATTCTGGATATAAATCCCTTGTCAGATAAATGATTTGCAAATATTTAAACAAAAACAAAAAAGTTATTCCATCATCCATACTTCTACCTATCCATCTATCCTTCCACGTATCCATCCTTCCACTTATCCATCCAACCTTCCACTTATCCGTCCAACCTTCCACTTATCCGTCCAACC
>NW_022436991.1:8588137-8629371 GCF_009761245.1 Sapajus apella | reverse complement strand
CCGTCCAACCTTCCACTTATCCGTCCAACCTTCCACTTATCCGTCCAATCTTCCACTTATCCATTCATCCTTCCACTTATCCGTCCAAACTTCCACTTATCCATCCGATCTTCCACTTATCCATCCAACTTTCCACTTATCCATCCAATCTTCCATCCATTCATCCTTCACTTATCCATTCCACCTTCCATCATCTATCCTTCCACTTATCCATCCAACCTTCCATCATCCAGCCTTGCATCTATGCATCCATCCTTCCACTTATCCATCCATCCTTCCAACCATCTGTACTTCCACCTGTCCATACAACCCTTCATCCATCCATTCTTCTACCTGTCCATACAACCTTCCATCATCTATGCTTCCACCTATCCATCAAAACTTCCATCCATCCAACTTTCCACCTGTCTAATTCATCCTATCTTTCTTTCTGTCCTTCTACCCATCTATCTAGTCTTCCTGTCTTGTAATCTTACACTCATCTCTGTTGATTTATGCACCAATCACATCATTCTGCTTTTGATGGGTGCTTCTTCAGTGCTGGATCATATCATCCTTTGAAAACTCATGTTCAGCTGGGCCTGGTGGCTCATGCCTGTAATCCCAGAACTTTGGGAGGCTGCAGTGGGCAGATAACATGAGCTCAGGAGTCTGAGAACAGCCTGGGTAACATAGTGAAACCTAATCTCTACAAAAAATACAAAAAAATTAGCCAGGCATGGTGGTATGTACTTGTAGTCCCAGCTACTTGGGAGGCTGAGGCAGGAGGATCACCTGAGCCTAGGAGGTGGAGGCTGTGGTGAGCCCTGATTGCACCACTGCAATCTTACTGCTGGAGAGCTCAAGGCAATAGAGTGAGATCCTGCCTCAGTAAAAGAAAACTCATGTTCAAGTGGCAGTAGTAGGGTCAGGCAGGTGCACAACAGCTCACAATTGCTGTAATGGAGCCACAGGGGCTGAGAGCAGGAAGGGCTGATTGCTTTGCTCTGAAAAGGGCAACTGGAAAGGCTCCACCCATACAACACCTTCTATGGGCATAGTTGTGGGGAAGAGAAAAACAAAATCTTAGTGTGTGTGTGCTACGAGTCAGATGGTAAGAGATCTTGCTTAATCCTCACAACTCTGTTTTAGCTCAATTTTAGAGACAGGGAAACAGGTTCAGAAAAGGGGCTCTGAATGTGGTGGGAAAAAGCCATGGGGTCATTCTTGGATTTAAATCTTGGCTTTGCCACCTTCTTGCTCTGTGTCTTTGAGCAGCTACAAGGTTCAGTTTCCTCATCTGTAAACTGTAAATGATGTGCACTTTACAGTTGTGATGCTGTGAGGTTTATGGCTGACATGCTCATTGCAAAATGTTGGGCATGGTGCCTGCTCAATCAGTGCTCAAACAATGGTAGCAATGGTGTTGAGTCAGTGCTCAAACAGTGGTAGCTGTTATCCACATTACACGGGAGGTTGGGATTTGAACCTAGGTCCTATCCTTCCCCACTTCATAAGCCATGTGACTGGTCCAACCTTCCATTCACAATGACCAGCTGCTTCTTCTCCCACCAACAGGGCCAAGATCTCATATTCCTCAGTACAAGCTGCAGGTGTTGTCTTGCAAAGAGAAGCATAACTTACATCTATGATGGGCTGAATTGTGTTCTTCACAAAATTCATATGTGGAAGTCCCAATCCCATGGACTTAACTTTAACTCTGCAAATAGAACGATTGCAGATGTAATGAGTTAAGGTCATAGTGGAGTAGAATGGGACCTTATTCCAGCATGATTGGTGTTCTTATAAAGAGGGGAAATTCGGACAAAGACATGCACATAGAGAGAGCTTCACGTGAGGACTGCAGTTATGCTGCCCAAAGCCAAGGAGCTACCAGAATGGAGAAGTCTGGAATGGATCCTTCCCAGTGTCTTCAGAGGGAGCATGGCCCTGAGGGCACCTTAATCTTGAACTTCCAGCTTCCAGAACAATAAGATGATACATTTCTGTTGTTTCATCCACTCAGTTTGTGGTACTTTGTTGTGACAGCTCTAGCCCGTGAATGCAAACTCCACAGGCCCTTTTCTCTGTATTTGTAGATGTGGCCCAGAATGGCAGCTGTCCAAGATGGACCAGATTCACCATGGCAGGGGCTGTGGTCACCACTGCCTTCCTGGGCCCAGCACAGAGCCTGGCCAAAGCAGGGTCTCATCAAGCATTAGCATCTTAGTTTTGTTTTTGTTTTTGAGACGGAGTCTAGCTCTGTCATCCAGGTTGGAGAGCAGTAGTGTGATCTCTCAGCTTACTGCAACCTCCACCTCCAGGGTTCAAGAGATTCTCCTGCCTCAGCCTCGTGAGTAGCTGAGATTACAGGTGTGCGCTACCATGTCAGTCGTTCATTCTTTTTAAGTTGGTGCATAATATTTCACTATAAAATGTATCACATTTTATTTGCCCGTTCTGCCACTGACTGACATTGGGTAGTTTTCAATTTTGAGCTCTAATGAATAAGGCTGCTGGAAAATTTCTTATCTCTTTTGTCTAACATATGCACTCATTAGTCTTGGAGTGGAATTAGCAGATCTTAGAGTAGGCATATGTTTTACTTTAGTAGAAATTGCCAAATAGTCTTCCAAAGTTATTAAGTCAAATTACACATCCCTTCCCCAACCCCTACCCTAACTGGAATGTGAGTGTTCCAGCTGTTCCACATCTTGATATTGTGGTTCTTTTTTGTTTTGTTTTGTTTTGTTTTAAAGACAGGGTCTCATTCTGTTGCCCAGGCTGGAGTGCAATGGCCCAATCTCAGCTCACTGCAACCTCCACCTCCTGGTTCAAGCGATTCTCGTGATTCAGCCTCCTGAGTAGCTGAAATTACAGGCGTGCACCACCACGCCCGGCTAATTTTTGTGTTTTTAGTAGAGATAGGGTTTCACCATATTGGCCATTCTGGTCTCGAACTCCTGACCTCACATGATCCACCTACCTCAGCCTCCTAAAGTGCTGGGATTACAGGCGAGTGACACCACGCCTGGCTACCTTGTTTTTGTTTGTTTAAGAGACAGGTCTCTGTTGCGTAGGCTGGAGTGCAGTGGCACGATCGTAGCTCACTGCAGTCTCAAACTCCTGGGCTTAACTGATCCTCATGCCTCAGCTTTCTGAGTAGCTAAAGCTATATGCATGTGCCACCATGCCTGGGTAATTACTTTTAAATTTTTGGAGACATGGGGTTTTGCTATGTTGCCCAGGCTGGTGTTGAAACCCTGGCATCAAGTGATCCTCCCACCTCAGCCTCCCAAAGTGTTGGGATTAGAGGCATGAGTCACTGTGCCCGACTCCAGTCTTTTTATTTTTAGTCATTTTAGTGGGAGTGTAGAGGAATCTCACTGCGGTTTTAACTTACATTTATTTCCCTGGCAGGTAAGGCAGTTGAGCACCTTCTCATGTACTTATTGTCCATTTTGAAAATTGGGATGGGCCCGGTGCAGTGGCTCACGCCTGTAATCCCAGCACTTTGGGAGGCCCAGGCAGGCTGGATCACCTGAGGTTAGGACATCGAGCCCAGCCTGGCCAACATGGATGGCAAAACCCCGTCTCTGCTAAAAATACAAAAAAATTTAGCTGAGTGTGGTGGCATGTGTCTGTAATCTCAGCTACTCTCCTTGGGAGGCTGAGGCAGGAGAATCGTTTGAACCTGGGAGGCAGAGGTTGCAGTGAGCTGAGGTTGCACCACTGCACTCCAGCCTTGGCAACAGACTAAGACCCTGTCTCTTAAAAACAAAACAAAACAAAACCCAAAAAAACAAGATATCCAGGCATGGTGGCTCACACCTGTAATCCCAGTGCTTTAGGAGGCTGAGGAGGGCAGATCACGTGAAGTCAGACGTCTGAGAGCAGTATGGCCAACATGGTGAAAGTGAGACTCCGTTTAAAAAAAAATTGGGACGTTTATCTTTTTCTTACTGAAATTCTTTATATATTATGAATATGAGTCTTTTAATAAAGTTTTATCTCACTAAAAATTTACACACACACACACACACACACACACACACACACACACGCCAATGATCACTTCAAACCGTTAAAGTCATGTTGATCCTATTAGTGGAATAGAAGTAATTGCTTTTAATTTTAGAAAATGACCCCAGATAAGCAGCCTTCACTTCAGTTTGGTTGGGCAGGGATGGAGGGTGGTGGTGTGGTTCACTTGTTTCTTCTTCCCCCAGGATGGGCCAACAGTGACTCTGCATTAGCCCCTCATGGACCAGGGTGGAGATCACCCCATCAGGCTGCTTTCCAGAGCTAGGCTTCCACAGCTCAGCTGCCTGCTCACTGTTCACCACGTGTCTCCCATGTGGCAGCTTCTGGCGACTTGCAGATCCTGGGACACCAGTCTCATCCTGAGGGAGCTCACGGTCAAGGAGAAGAGTTAGGTCAGCAAGCAAGGTGGCGGGACATGGAGTGCTGAGTATGAGGGGTCTGCGTGGTCAGGATGCTGCAAGAGAGAGGCTGGAGGCCCCTCACTTTAGGTGGGTCCCAGCGAGCTGATGTCATTTGAGCTGTGGCTTGATGGGCGAGCAGGAGTCTCCAGGCAGAGGGGGCAAGAAGCACCGTTCAGGCAGGGGACTTGGTTTAGGGCTTCCCAGAAAGGGACGGTCTAGTGGCTGGAGAGTAGGGTGTGCTGAAGGACAGGGCAAGAGAATTAGATTAGACCCAGGAATGTCCCCTCACACAAAAGACAGAGCGTTTCCTTCCTCAGCTTCCGGGGGTCCTGATACAGGGAATTGTGTTTCCCGCAGGTCACAGCGTTCCACCCCATCCTGCCCTCCGGGCCAAGCTTTGCTCAGTGAGTGGTCCCTTGCAGGATGACATTTCTGCTTAGATGAATCCTTTTTTTTTTCCAGACGGAGTTTTGCTCTTTTGCCCAGGCTGGAGTACAGTGGCGTGATCTCTGCTCACGGCAACCTCTGCCTTCTGGTTTCAAGCGATTCTCCTGCCTCAGCCTCCCGAATAGCTGGGACTACAGGTGCCCGCCTAATTTTTGTATTTTTAGTAAAGACAGTGTTTCACCATGTTGGCCAGGCTTGTCTTAAACTCCTAACCTTGAGATCCGCTTGCCTCGGCCTCCCAAAGTGTTGGGGTTACAGGCGTGAGCCACCGCGCCCAGCCCAGAATCATTATTTTTTAACTGCCCACCCCCCACAACCAAAGTTATTATTGTCCACAAAATAGAGCATGCCACTTGGCTCTTAGTACACACTCAGGCAGTGCGGGGTCTAGCCCCGCCCCTTACCTGAGAACACTCCTCTAGGAAAGCGTGACCTTTGGTTCTGCCTCATTTTTCTTTTGCAGTTGGGATCTGCTGGGCAGGAAATGAAGAAAGATGGTCTCCCTGGTGCCTAGATTTCTGGGCAGGAACCCTTGGAGCAAGGGTATCATGACAGGTGCGGGCCCTTCTCGATGGGGTCTGGGGTCTGCAGGGGCTGTAGCCACATGGCAGGTGGGAGAGGCTGTGTGAAGCGCATACCTGAAGGATTGGGCCTGCGAGAGGAAGCTTCTGGCCTTGGTGATCTCCTGGGCCAGTCTCCTTAAATCATCTCCTTCAAATGGTGGCAGTGTGGGATCCTTGAAAAAGGGAAATGAGTGTGAAGTTTGATCCATTAAATAACTGGACGGGAGCTGAAAATCCAAAATCTCCCCAGAGCTAATGAAATGCTGGCTTCCATCCAGTGCAGGAAATCTTGTGAGCCTCCGCTTATATATCTCCAGGGATGGGAAGCTCACTACCGATCAAGACAATCATTCTACAAAGGGGACACTTTGAAAGAAGGTGTCTGAGAGTCCGTGTAGGGAGGGGATGGTGGCAAAGCGTGATGGTGTCAGAAACTGAGTGAAGGTGGCCCCACTCGGGGCCAGTGAAACAGAAATGGCACAAGTTCCTTATCTCACTGCTATTCAGCAAAATCTGTTCAGCCTTTTTTGTTCTAGTAACATTTCTTCTAGTAAAATAGACTCATGTGTGCTTTTTATCTGTTTGATATGAGAGATAGAGCCTCGCCCTGTTGTCCAGGCTGGAGTGCAGTGGTGTGATCATGGCTTACTGTAGCTCCTGGGGTCAAGCTATCCTCTCACTTCAGCCTCCCAAGTAGCTAGGACCATAGGCATGTGTTACCACACCTGGCTGAGGCACGCTTTTTTAAAAATGTCGACTAGGCCAGGTGCAGTGGCTCACACCTGTAATCCCAGCACTTTGGGAGGTTGAGGTGGGTGGATCACAAGTTCAGGAGTTTGAGACCAGCTTGGCCAACATGATGAAACCCTGTCTCTACTAAAAATAAAAAAATTAGCCAGGCAGGGTGGCGGGTGCCTTTAATCCCAGCTACTCAGGAGGCTCAGGCAGGAGAATTGCTTGAACCTGGGAGGTAGAGGTTGCATTGAGCTGAGACCATGCCATTGCACTCCAGCCTGGGTGATAGAGCGAGACTCTGTCTAAAAAAAAAAAAATGTTAACTAACAAAATTTTAGCACCTAGCCTTAAAAATACATGTTTCACAAATCCCAGCACTTTGGGAGGCTGAGGTGGGCGGATCACTTGAGGTTAGGCGTTTGAGACCAGCCTGGCCAACATGATGAAACCCTGTCTCTAATAAAAATATAAAAATTAGCACACCTGTAATTCCAGTTACTCGGGAGGCTGAGGCAGAAGAATCACTTGAACCCGGGAAGTGGAGGTTGCAGTGAGCCAAGATTGCGCCACTGCACTCCAGCCTGGGCGACAGAGCGAGATTCCATCTCAAAAAAAAAAAGAGTCAGGCATGGTGGCTTATGCCTGCAATCCCAGCACTTTGGGAGGCTGAGGTGGGAGATTCACTTGAGCCCAGGAGTTCAAGAAGGAAAACCCCACACCTGTTGATATTTTACTAAGCCGTTTCAACAGACCTCATGCTCAGTTGCTCTGCAACCTACCTTTTCATCGATGAAGCCTTTGGTCAGCAGGTTGTGAATTTTGGAGAGTGTGTCCTCACCCACAGGGCAGTGATAGCGTCCACCAGTGAAGGAAGCCAGCTTTCTCAGGAACTCAGCTGCAGCTCTGGAAGGAAGGGACAGAGGGCTGGGGGAGGCTGTCTGACGAGGCACGTTCCTGTGACTCCCCAGGTCCATGGGGAACTGAAGTCTGGGGGCTTAAGTCAGCTTGGCAATGGGCAGTGGCTTGTGCCATGGAGACCACTGTTGGAACACCAAAGGACACTTTCCCTACCAGCTTATGGATGGCTATGGCAACTGCTGCTGCTTAAGGGAAGAGGAGTCCCCATGTGAGTGTCGCCATTTAGCCTAGACCTCCTCAAAGCATACAGGCCGCACACTCCAGCCCCCATTTCTTTTTTCTTTTCTTTTTTTATTGAGACAGTCTTAGTCTGTCACCCATGCTGGAGTGACATCTCACTCCAGTGATCTTAGCTCACTGCAATCTCTGCCTCCCGGGTTCAGGTGATTCCCCTCTCAGCCTCCTGAGTAGCTGAGACTACAGGTACCGGCCACCACATCTGGCTAATTTTTGTGCTTTTTTTTAGTAGAGACAGGGTTTGACCATGTTGGTCAGCCTGGTCTCGAACTCCTGATCTCAGGTGATCTGTCTGCCTCGGCATCCCAAAGTGCTGGGATTACAGGTGTGTGCCACCATGCCTGACGTAGCCCCCATTTCTTTATGGGACATCTATCCAGTGCCTACTATGTGTTACACCTGTGAAGCACACACATATTACACTTATGGGACCTATAGTTTAGACCAAGATATAAAGTATGTCCCTACATAGTCTGTTTTGCTAATAATTTTTTTTTAAAGGAGCTGAGTCTGTCTTATATGACGTGTTTTTTTTTTTACATTTTTATTTTATTTTGTAGAGATGGAGCCTTGCTATGATGTCTGGGCTGGTGTTGAACTCCTGGCCTCAAGTGATCCTCTCACCTCAGCCTCCCAAAGCACTGGGATTACAGGCATGAGACACTGTGCCCAGTCACAGCATGTGTTCTATAGTGTTCATTTATAAAAGTAACCATGACGATGCTACATGAATGTTTTCCTCTCTAGTTTTTCCCTTAAATGTCCCCTAAATATTCACAAATGTGTTCACAGGGAAGAGTAGGAAGGAGACTGTGACATGACAGTGTGAATCCCATGCAAATGCGTTTCCAGGCTGGAGGAAGTCGGAGGAGGGGGCC
The DNA here is from genome assembly GCF_009761245.1 of Sapajus apella. Taxonomy (NCBI): domain Eukaryota; kingdom Metazoa; phylum Chordata; class Mammalia; order Primates; family Cebidae; genus Sapajus; species Sapajus apella. The sequence goes on along the minus strand of NW_022436991.1, from coordinate 8,621,169 downwards.
ATTGATGGGAAATTTCTGAGAAAGTTTTCATTCTGTGGCGTGACATCTGCTTGGGCCCTCTAGAAAAACAATGCTTCTCTTTCTCTTTCTCTCTTTCTTCCTTTTTCTCTTTCTTTCTCCCTTCCTTCCTTCTTTTCTTTCTTTCTCTTCTTTTCTTTCTCTCTCTCTCTTTCTTTTTTGACAGTCTCACTCTGTTGCCCAGGCTGGAATGCCATGATGCAACCTCAGCTCACTGTAACCTCTGCCTCCCTGGATCAAGTGATTCTCATGTCTCAGTCTCCTGAGTAGCTGGGATTACAGACGCATACCACCACATCTGTCTAATTTTGTATTTTTAGTAGAGACCTGGTTTCACCATGTTGGCCAGGCTAGTCTTGAACTCCTGACCTCAACTGATCTACCTGCCTCAGCCTCCCGAAGTGCTGGGATTACAGGCATGAACCACCACGCTTGGCTGCTTCTCCCTTCTCCTAATTTCTGATTTACAGGACGAGGGCCCAGGAGAGACCAGTGTCTATTTAGATTAGACACTAGATCAGGTGGGGAGCTTGGATCTCCCTGCTGAGATATGTGGCCATGGAAAAAGAATAAAGCTCAGCCAGACTCCATATTGCTCACCTGTCTGAGCAGTTCAAGGAAATGGTGTGCACTTTCACGTCTCTTTTCTCCCTGAGTCTTTGGACTTCATTTAGGACAAGGCTGCAGCTCGTGTCTGGCTTTCCGTCAGTCAGGAGGTACAATCCTTCCAGATCATGGAAACTGAAAGCCTTCTGAAAGAACACAGGAAGGCTGTCAGGCTCAGGGAAGAGGCTCACGTGGAAGACGAGAATTAAATGCCTAAAGGTGGTACCTGCTGTCGCCTCCACCAAAATGCAATGATTGGATGCCACTGTCTTGTCCAATAAGACTGAGAGATTCTCTTTTAGCCTCAGGCAGACCAAGGAAGCTGCTGAGGTTTAGGAGGAAGAGCATGGCTCGCTGCCTAGCTGGTTAATCCTAAGCAAGTCACTTAACCTCTCTGAGCCTCTGTGTCTTCATCTATTTTTCTTTTTCTTTTTTTTTTTTTTTTTTGAGATGGAGTTTCATTCTTGTTGCCCAGGCTGGAGTGAAATGGCACAATCTAGGCTTATTGCATCCTCCACCTCCCGGGTTCAAGCAGTTCTCCTGCTTTAGCCTCCCAAGTAGCTGGGATTACAGGTGCATGCCACCATGCCCTGCTAATTTTTTATATTTAGTAGAGATTGGGTTTCACCATGTTGGCCAAGCTGGTCTCAAACTCCTGACCTCAGGTGATCCACTTGTCTTGGCCTTCAAAGATTACAGGTGTGAGCCACTGTGCCCGGCCTGTGTCTTCATCTATAATGTGAGAATACTGAGAATCCTTTTCTCACTGGAGTATTGGGAAGATAAAATAAAGTAGTGCTTTGTACATTCTAAGGTGCTCTTTGTAAATCCTAAAGCATCGTGCGATATTAGCGTAGGGGATGATGGTATTTGTTTTGCATCAAGGTTGGGCTCCGTGGTGGGACTTGCCATCAATGCTTGCAAGATGGAGGTGCTGCCCTGAGCTTGCATGTGGGTCACCCATTGCATAGCCTCATGACACGCTGCATCTGTGGTCTCCACCAGTGTGTCCTGCCACCACTGAAGGCCCTCGGCAAAGCTGAGCAGGTTAAAACTGGGGAGGAGGAAAAGAGGAGGTGAGGGGCAGAGAAGGGGAGAAAGAGATTGGTTAGAACAGGCCTGTCTAGATTGAATTCAGGTAAGTTACTTTCATGAGGACTATTCTCTCCTGTCATTGAAGACCCATGCAATGAGCCCCATGGCCCCTCAGGGAGAGGGCTATGGGGCCTCTTGAGAATGAGACACTGACGATTTTGATGCAGACAGGAATAGATTTAAATCCCAGCTCATGCCAGATATGGTTCCTTGTGCCTGTAATCCCAGTACTTTGGAAGGCCAAGCTGGGAGGATTGCTTGAGGCCAGGAGTTCAAGACCAGCCTGGGCAACATAGTGAGAACCCTGTCTCTACATAAAATTTTTTTTTTTTTTAAATTAGCCAGGCATGGTGGTGTGCGCCTATAGTCCAAGCTACTTAGGAGGCTGAGGTGGGAGATCACTTGAGCCCAGGAGGCTGAGGCTGCAGTGAGCTATGATCACACCACCGCACTCCAGCTTGGGCGAGAGAGTGGGAACATGTCTCAAAATAAAAAACTAAACAAAAATTAACAACAACAACAACAACAACAACAACAACAAAACAATCCTAGCTCAGAAAATGTCTTAACCTCTTGAGGTCCTAGCTTCCTCTTCTGAAAAATGGGGGCTGATAACAGCAACACCTCACGGGCTCATTGTGAAGGTTGATGAAATCATGCATTTAAAGCATCTGGTACACAGAAAGTGCTCAATAAAGGTGCACTTTAAGGCAAGAATAAGGCTTAGTCTAAGACGAGAGTCCCTTGCAGTCCCCTTAGGGTCAACCCTTCTGGTTAGGGAAAGTAAATAGCTTCCTCCACTCAAAAATCAAGTTGACAAACATTTAAAGAATTAAATCATTAAATAATTTTTAAAAAATCAAGTTCAGCTGAAAGCCACACTTCAGGGCCACATGGTAGTTCCTTTGCTGTGCTTGCAATTGTCCCTAGGCCTGAAATGAATTTCTAAAAATTTCGTTCCTTTTTTTTTTTGAGACAGCCTCATTCTGCTGTCCAGGCGGGAGTGCACTGGTGCCATCATAGCTCACTGCAGCCTCAGACTCCTGGGCTCAAGTGATCTTCCCTCTTCAGCCTTCCAACTAGTTGGGACTACAGGTGCACACCCCCATACTCAGCTAATTTTTTTTTTTTTTTTTTTTGAGATGGAGTCTCCTTCTGTCACCCAGGCTGGAGTGCAGTGGCGTGATCTCGGCTCACCACAACTTCTGCTCCCCCGGTTCAGGTGATTCTCCTGCCTCAGCCTCTGGAGTAGCTGGGATTACAGGCACACACCACCACGCCCAGCTAATTTTTGTATTTTTAGTAGAGACGGGGTTTCACCATGGTGGTCAGGCTGGCCTCAAACTTCTGACATCGTGATCTGCCTGCCTCGGCCTCTCAAAGTGCTGGGCTTACAGGTGTGAGCCACTGCGCCTGGCCCCAGCTAATTTTTAAATACTTTGTAGAGATGGGGTATTACTTTGTTGCTGAGGCTGGTCTTGAACTCCTGAGCTCATGTGACCTTCCTGCCTTGGCCCCCAAAATTGCTGGGATTACAGGTATGAGCCACCATACCGGTCCTCTAAAAACTGCTTTCCTTCACAGCAGAGCAGAATACAGTGCTATTTCCTACTCAAATACATTATTCAGAAGAGCATCTCAGAAATTCCAGGCCTGTTGGCACTGAGAAGAGGGGGCATGCTTGGCCAGACCAGCCCTGGGAACTGTCCCGTTGATCTTCCTGATCTGCCCTCACCTCCTACCTGTCACAGTGCTTCCGCAGCTGTTCCCAAATCAGCAGAACCAGCTCTGTCTTCACCTGCTGCAGGTAGGGGTCCATGGACCCTGATGTGTCCAGCAGAATGCATACTCTGTTCTCCAAAACAGTGCCAAACAGTCGGCGGCTCCCTGCTCCGAGACAGGTCGGGGCAGAGGAAGGCAGGGAGTGAGGGGTCCCTCCTCCTGGGTGGTTTCCCTCAATGTATCTATCAACTGTAAATTCTTATGACACTTGTTGCCTGCCTGATCATTGATCGGATGTCACCCCACTGGGAGATGGCCTTGTGGTGCTGTGGGAGGGATCGATCATCCAAGGGCAGAGCTGGTCAGTGGCTTGAGCTTTGGGAGATGGAGATTTCAGCTCTGGCTTTGTCTGTGATGAGTTGCACAAGGGGTTATAACCTCCTGAGCCTGAGTTTCCCTATCCTTAAAATTAAGTGATTGGACTAAATAGTATCACACTGTCCCTTTGAAACATTAGATAGTGTTTGGGTGTGTAGTGGCAGGTGAGCTGGGGGACTCGTACTACAGAAGAAATCGCTGGATCTCTGGTCTTAAGTCACTGTTCCCGGGGGTAATGTGAACCGGGATGGAGAGAGGCTCACACCCTCTCAGTCCCAGCTCAGCCTCTGACCTGACAACTGTACCTGGAGCTTGCAGCTCCTACCAGAGGCTTTGGAAAGCAGCAGTCATCACTCCGCCTCTGCCCATGGACTGCTATACCAGGTCCTCCTGCAGAGGACTGGACCTAATGAATTTACATAGGACCCTGAGTGGCACACACAAAGTCACCTGTAGGATCTCTATATAGGGCTCCCTTCCTCCCTCCCTCCCTCCACCTATTACCCTAAAAGCCCTCCAGGCCCCATAGCCTGAATCCCCTCCTGTCTAGTTCTAGCTATTTGCCCAGCTTCTTGGGCTTGATGCTTCAGATTGTCTCTCTCTTTCTCTCTCTTTTTTTTGAGATGGAGTCTTGCTCTGTTGCCCAGGCTAGAGTGCAGTTGCACAATCTTGGCTCACTGCAACCTCTGACTCCTGGGTTCAAGCAGTTCTCCTACCTTAGCCTCCCAAATAGCTAGGACTACGGGCACGTGCCACCACGTCTGGCTAATTATTTTTGTATTTTTAGTAGAGACGGGGTTTCACTGTGTTAGCCAGGATGGTCTCGATCTCCTGACCTTGTGATCCACTCGCCCTGGCCTCCCAAAGTGCTGGGATTACAGGTGTGAGCCACTGTGCCCGCCCCCAGACTGTCTCTTCATCCACAGCCCAACCCTGTCCGTTTGCCTCTCTTGGCGGGGCCTTGGTGTCCTCTGTAAAGAGGTCCACGATGGCTGACACCTATAATCCCATGACTTTGGTAGGTCGAGGCAGGAGGATCATTTGAACCTAGGAGTTCGGGGCCAGCCTGCTCAACATAGCAAGACTCTGTTTCTAAAAAATAAAAGAATTTGCTAGGCATGGTGGCACGTTCCTGTAGTCTCAGCTCCTTGTGAGGCTGAGGTGGAAGGATTGCTTGTACCCAGTTTGAGGCTGCAGTGAGCCATGACTATACCACTGCACTCCAGCCTAGGTGACAGAGCAAGACCCTGTTTCTAAAAAAAAAAGAGAACGGGGGTTTCTGCTCTGTCAGGCCCCCTTGTCATCTGCACCTCCATGGTCTGTTTTGCTGAGGCCCAGTCAATATTAAAGCAAACCTTTGGACAGTGAGCTCCTTGTCACTTGTGGGAAGGCAATGTGTAGCAGGTGGCCTTGCAGAGCAGGCCGGGACATGTGTGAGCTCCTGCTCATGCTCCACCCATGCTTCGGCCCATGCCTCACCTCTCTGTTATCCAGCCCCTTGCCTGACCTCTGAACCCACTGTCATTTTTTTTTTTTTTTTTTGAGACAGAGTTTCATTCTTGTTGCCCAGGCTGGAGTGCAGTGGCGTGATTTCAGCTCACTGCAACCTCTGCGATTCTCCTGCCTCAGTCTCCCGAGTAGCTGGGATTACAGGTGCCCACCACCATGCCCGGCTAATCTTTTTGCATTTTTAGTAGAGACCGGGTTTCATCATGTTGGCCAGGCTGGTTTCGAACTCTTGACCGGTGATCCACCTACCTTGGCCTCCCAAAGTGCAGGGATTACAGGCATGAACCACCGTGCCCGGCTTCCCAGTGTCATGTTGTGCCTGGATGATGTTCCTGGCCTAATCCCCTGACCTGCAGTTCCAGAAGGCCTGACCTGGGGTCCCTGGGGCTAGGCTTCCACTTCCCCTTATGCTCCTCCACCCTTCATGGCGGTGGGCAGGCTCACCAGACAGCAGCCACTGCAGCCTCTGGACGTAGCGTCTTAACACCTTCTCCACGCACCTGATGTACACCTCCATCTCTCTGGGCGTCCACTGAATGTGTCTCACCACTCCCTGGGTTAAGGAAAGGGGAGGCAAGCACCAACCCCATCAGCCATTTCTTCATGTCTCCATCACCCTCTAAAGTTGTTTACTCCATCGTGGTTCACAATTCTCAAAACATTTGTTGGCTGAGCACAACAGCTCATGCCTATAATCCCAGTGCTTTGGGAGATCAAGGCAGGATGATCACTTGAGCCCAGGAGATCAAGACCAGCCTGGGCAACATAGGGAGACCTCATCTCTACCAAAAATAAAAAAATTAGCTGGTGTGGTGGTATGTGCCTGTGGTCCCAGCTGCTTGGGGGAGGCTAAGGTGGGAGGATTGTCTGAGCCCAGGGAGGTGGAAGCCACAGTGAGCTGTGATTGCGCCACTGCACTCCTGTCTGGATGACAGAGCAAGATCCTATCTCAGAAAACAAACAGACAAATAAAAACCCACAAAAGACAACCATCTGTTAATCATATATTTTTTGTTTGTTTGTTTAAAGCCTTTTTTCTTTTATTAAACTAGTAAGTTTGTGAGTCTACAAAGCAGTAGGGAGTTAGGATGATTTTTTTTTTTTTGGCAAATGCAGTTGCTGTATTAATAAAAACCATAATAATCTCTATTTTTTTTTGAGACAGAGTCTCACTCTGTTGCCCAGGCTGGAGTGCAGTGGCATGATCTCGGCTCACTGCAGCCTTCGCCTCCTGGGTTCAAACGATTCTCCTGCCTCAACCTCCCGAGTAGCTGGGACTACAGGTGCATGCCAACATCCGTCTAATTTTTGAATTTATAGTAGAGACGGGGTTTTACTATGTTGGCCAGGGTGGTCTAGAACTCCTGACTTCAGGCGATCTGCCCACCTCGGCCTCCCAAAGTGCTGGAATTATAGGTGTGAGCCACCATGCCCAGCCAATAATCTCTAAATATTAAAATAGAAAACCCTTAACAGTGGGGTAAGAGGTTCATAAATTTTGAACTGGAAGATGTCTTTGGGTGGAGAAGGGCAGCATACTAGAACGACCCGAAGTTCCTCTAGCGAATAATTTTGAATTTTGTGGCTATTTTTAAGTTTCCCCTATTGTTGACAATGTAGGATAACAGGGCAAGGAGAAAAAAGATCAGATTTTCATTCTGTACTAAATTTACTTATTCCAGTGTCAAAGCAATAAAAAATCTCCTCAAAATTAGAAAATAGAGAAGAGACCCCTTCACTTCCTATTATGACCCCTGTTTGCTGCCATAACAGAACCATCATTGGTACTGCGGTATAGTGTTCTTATGGGTAAACACCTCAGCCACGACCCAATGTTCTCAGCAATTGCTTCTTTTTCTTATCTTTTCCTTTTTATCTTTTAAGAGACAAGCTCTTGCTCCATGGCCCATGCTGGAGTGCAGTGGCATGATCATGGCTCACTGCAGCCTTGAACTCCATGACTCAACTAATCCTCCCACCTCAGCCTCCCAAGTAGCTGGGACTATAGGCACGCAGCTACACCTGGCTAATTTAAAACAATTTTTTTTTTTGTAGAGATAGGGTCTTGCTATATTGCCCATGCTGGTCTCAAACTCTTGGGCTCAAGCAGTCCCCCCACCTCAGCCTCCCAAAGCACTTGGTATCACAGGCACGAGCCACCATGTCTGGCTTCAGCAACTGTTTCTAATTCTCTCTCTAGTGAGCCCATCTAACTCTGGAATGGGATCTTAGGCCCTCTGGGAAGTTGGCTTTTCTTCCAACAGGATTTTGTGTCTCCTATTTGGTGAGGGGAATCCCACTTTGGGGAGGGAGGCAGTTCCTACAGGCAGAAATAGAGGCCACAGTGCCTTACACTGCTCTCTGCAATTTGCAGTTGAGTTGGGGGAGGGGGAAAAAATGACGATGAAAATTGTGACTTACGTGGATCTCAATGCTGGGGAAGATGCTGCAGTGTCTGGCTGATGCTGACCTCTGTCCTGACTTTTGATGAGTGCAGTTGGGACCCAGGCATCTGGAAATCTCCAGCTTCAATTTTTTCAGCCCATATTTTGCCACCCACTTTAGAATAAAGGAGAGAACTATTACCTTAGGTAATTCAGACTCGACTGAATGACCATCAGACTAGTCTATGAGAACGTCATGTTTGAAACCTGTATGACATTTGAAATGTGGGGTTCCTAGGTCCTCACTGAGCATCCATCCTGTGTAGATTCCTTCCCTGGCTCTGGGGGAGACGTGCACAAGAAATGGGCAGGCTGGGCACGGTGGCTCACGCCTGTAATCCCAGCACTTTGGAGGCCAAGGTGCGTGGATCATCTGAGGTCAGGAGTTTGAGACCAGCCTGGCCAACATGGTGAAACCCTGTCTCTATTAAATAAAAAAAAAATTAGCTGGATGTGGTGGTGCATGCCTGTGGTCTCAGCTACTTGGGAGGCTGAGGCAGGAGAATCATTTGAACCCAGGAGGCAGAGGTTGCAGTGAGCCAGGATAGTGCTACTATACTCCAGCTGGGGCAAAAAGAGTGAAACTCTGTCTCAAAACCCAAACCAAACCAAAACAAAACGAAATACGGAGGGTGAAAAACAAAATCTATTGAGCACCTCCCAGACCCTAGTTTAGTGGACACTGTTGCTTCGTCAACATCCATTTCAACCCCATCCATAACATTTGAGTGGAAAGCCCTGACTGGTCTAAAGCTCAGACTCTAAACCGATTAGGATAATCTCAGTCTCCTTGTCACAACTAGGGACACAAGAATGGGCAGGCTCAAAGCAGCCGGGGATGGCATCCAGGATCAGCACGATCAGAACCAAGCTCAGGCTTTTGCTGAATAGTTGTGGGACAACCATCCCCTTGTGCACAAGAAGGGGGGTTTCTGTTGATTTCACTTTAATGAATCTTCATATCAATCTTATCTGACAGGCACAACTGTCCTTATTTTACAAAGGCAGCAAGATTGAGTATAGCTTGGTGACTTACCCAAGGTCACCCAGGTAGGAAGTGGCAGACCTAGATTTTGAATTTAGGTCTATTTAACCCTCATCCCATCTGCCGTAGTAAGCAGTTGTTCTTAGCAGGTTTGTCCTCTTTTTTTTTTTTTTTTTTGGAGACAGAGTCTTACTTTGTCGCCCAGGCTGGAGTGCAGAGGTGCAATCTAAGCTTGCTGCAACCTCCACCTCCCAGTTTCAAGCAATTCTCACACTGTAGCCTCCTGAGTAGCTGGGACTATAGGTGTGTGCCACTGTGCTTGGCTAATTTTGTATTTTGAGTAGAGATGGATTTCACCATTTGGCCAGGTGTTCTCAAACTCCTGACCTCAAGTGATCCACCTGCCTCAGCCTCCCAAAGTGCTAGGATTACAGGCATCTGCCACCACGCCCACCCTCCTAGAAGTAATGGTTGGATGAAGAAATTGCTCTATCACTTAGAGGGCAGGTGCTGGTAGAGGCGACTTAATACCTCTTGGCTTGAGCAAACTGTATCCTTTCTGGGTAAGTCCATAGAAGAGCTAGTCCTTCTCACACCCCTTCCTTGAGGGTACTTCTTGTACACCGAGCCTATGAGAAGCAGAGTAAGGTCATTGCTCTCGTTTGGATGCTTGATTCCTTGAAAACTTAGGTTGAAATTTGACCCCCGATGTTGGAGATAGGGCTGAATGAGATAGGGCTGGTGAGAGGGTGGGGAGCAAGTGAGTTCTTCCTCTATTAGTTGCTACAAGAGCTGGCTGTTAAATAAAAGGCCGGCACCTCCCCATTCTCTTGCTTCCTCATTCTCCAAGTGATCTCTGCACATGCCAGCTTCCCAACACCTTCCACCATGGATGGAAGCAGCCTGAGGCTCTCACCAGATGCCCAAACTTCCAGTCAGCAGAACCCTGAGCCAAATAAACCTCTTTTCTTTATAAACTACCAAGCCTTGGGTATGCCTTTATAGCAGCCCAAATGAACTAAGACAGTCACCCTGTGTACCTTTCTTCCCTCTCCTTGAATCTCCCACTGCTCCCTTTTTCATGCCAATTTCTCTGTCAATCAAGTCAGTTGTAAAAGTCCTTAGTGCAATTTGCTGAGTGGTAGAAAGGGAGAAAGGCTGCTTGGGACCTCCCACTTAGCAGGTAATTGTTCTTGGGATCCTCACCATTTCACAGCAGTCAATCAGGCTGGCCCAGGTGAATCCTCTCCATCCCTTCCCATCTGCCCATCTGAGAATTGTAGCTCAGTTTTTGAGCTACAGAAACTGCCCCTTTGTGGACAAAGCTGGAGTGACCAAGGGTCACAGGAGGTTTCATCTTCAATATTGACTTTTCTCATTCCCTGCTTGTTGTAAGACTTTGTATGTCCATTTCCCAGGGCTGGGAGAACTGAGTTGTTTGAGGACAGGCTTGCTCCAGAGGCTGCCCTTACAGTACCTGCTGTCCTTACAACTCCCCCAGGGCCAGGGGCTGTCCAGATATCTGCATAGCCTCCAACTTACCCACGTTATTCCCTGTCTCTGTGTAGAACAGTGAAAGAGATGTCTCCACTTCCCTTGACCTGGTCTTCCTCCTCCGTTCCATCGTCCCTTCTTTCACTGGCTGGGCTGCAGCTGAGGAACATTTGGCTTCTTGGCTGGAGCAGCTGTGTGCATTCTTGTGATACAGCTGTCCAGCCTGGCTTAGAGACATTCAAGTTCAGCTATACTCCAACCCAGGAAATGGGGCTCCAAGATGGCTTCAAGTCACCTCATGTCCCCACCCTAGGTATCTGGCTTTGCTTCGATTAGAAATAGCTATAGCTACCATTTACCAAGTCCAGATCTTTCCCTGGCATTGTGCTAAGTGCTCTGAGTACGCTGTCTCGCTTCATCCTCACAGTCCCCCAGTTTACAGATGAGGTAAATGGGACTCCATTAGTAAGAAACAGGGCAATGATTCTACCCGGTCCTGCTGACTCCAGAACTCTGCTCTGAGCCACTCTGCCATATTTTTGACATGAGGAATAAGATACATGGTCTTAGGTTCTATGAGCTGAGTACTTTCATAAAGATTGTGAAGGCCTGTTACCACTAGCAGCACATGATCCTTAGCCTCCAGAGCCTGAGTTCCTTTGTCAGTACAATAGGAAGCTGGTAGAGTACCACTGGAGAGGACTGATCGTTATAGGCTTTAAATGGGAGAATCTTAGCAGATGGGCTGGCACATGATCAAGACTCAGGTCATTGATCGTTTTAGTTACTATCCTTATTGCTATTATGATTATTTTAAGAGATGTGCTGGGCGCGGTGGCTCACACCTATAATCTCAGCACTTTGGGAGGCTGAGGTGGGTGGATTGCCTGAGCTCAGGAGCTGGAGACCAGCCTGGGCAACATGGTGAAACCCTGTCTCTACTAATAATACAATTAGCCAGGCGTGGTGGCACGTACCTGTAGTCCTAGCTGCTCAGGAGGTAGAGGCATGAGAATTGTTTGAATCCAGGAAGGGGAGGTTGAAGTGAGCTGAGATCATGCCACTGTACTCCAATCTGGGTGACAGAGTGAGACTCTGCCTCCAAAAAAAAAAAAAAAGAGACAGGGTCTTGGTCTTGCTCTGTCACTGAGGTTGGAGTGCAGTGATGCAATTATAGCTCATTGCAGCCTTGGACTTCTGGGCTCAAGCAATCCTCCCACCTCAGCCTCCTGAATAGCTGGGGGACTACAGGCATGCACCACCACATCTGGCTCTTTTTTTTTTTTTTTAAATTGAGATGGGGTCTTGCTATGTTGTCAAGACTTGTCTTGAATTCCTGGCCTCAAATGATCCTTCCACTTCAGCTTCTAAAAATGCTGGGAATATTGCTTCTCAGCCTTTTGGCTAAGATCAAGTGTAAAAATGCTGGGATTACAGGCACGAGCTTCCACACCTGGCTCCAGTTACTATCATTATTAACACATGCCTCAGTCATGACCGTGACATCCCTCCACCCGGCCTGACTGTGATCATGCCTTACCTGGTGAGATGCCGGCTCTGCTGCTGAGTGGACGCCATTTCAGAGATTTCAAGGGGAGGCTCTTCTCTCTGTCAGGGTCATCTTTAACGCTCTAGAAAACAGGCAGTCTTTCCCATCAGAGGAGTGTTCCCTGTGGCAGGCAGGACCCCAGTTACCCTGACTTCAGTCTGTCAATCAGGAGCTTTTATAGGGAGGAGCCAAAGGGAGAGGGCTCCTCAGACAGGTTTGGTGCCTCTCCTGCAGCAGATTCACAGGGGTCTCTGGGTTTTGAGGTGAAAAACTGTGGGTGTGTGCATGTGTGTATGTGTGTGCGCCTGTGTGCATGTGTGTGTGCATGTGCTTATGAGTATGTATGCGTGTGTGCATGTGTGTGTGATAAACGTGAGAAAGCTGCTAGTGAGAGATCTCTGGGGGTTTGCCAGAACTTTCTTCATCAGTTACCTGACTGTCTTCCTAAGGGATTGGGATGTCTGGGCCTCCAGTATGACAACAGAAATTTAGGTAACTTCTGTGCCTTATCAGGCACCTCAGTTTTAAAAGAAGAGCTTCTTCATTCCCAGCCACAACTGGAGTGTGGTGGTCATTAAACAATCACTCTCTGGGGAGCACCCACCCTGGTTTTAGGGGGCACTCAGGAAGCACTGAAGGCTCAAGAGGCAGCCCCTGAGGAGGGGGTGAAGTGCCCGAGCTGGCTCCTGAAGCCTGGTGGAGTTCCCCGAATGAGGACAGAGCCTGCCTGCACAGGCTCTCCCAGAAAGGCAGCCCTTTGGCTGGGAACTAGCTACTTACTCTCTGGGATGGATTTCCACATTCTGCATGTGCTGTGCTCACTGGGTCTGAGTCATACAACGCTGAGGGACTCACAGGTGTCCCTCCCTGTCTGCTCACAAGCACAGGTGCCTTTGGGGTCTTTCTGTTAGAGCCCCTTCTGACTGCCAAGGTGGGTTGGTATTTTATGGAGGACAGAATTGACAGGCTGTGAATGGGGATAAACCCCTAGTAGGCACAGCTCACCCTTAGGCTCCTATCAGGTCCCTGAAAAGTCTTGGGTGGCAGCAAGAATTGCCCTTAGAGACACTAATTCCTTTGCCCCTGAGAGACTCTCCAGAATAAGCTATCAGATGAAACAGGTGGGCGGCAATTCTGTGGCATCTTTAGTACCAGGGTAGGGAGAAGCCTGGGATAGGCTGGCAGAGCCAAGGGTGGGATGGGGGAGGCCAGAGGAGCCCCAGAGCTGAGGAGCAGGCCCCCCGGGGGAGATTTTCCCCCTGGAGGCCCGGGCGAGAGGCACCCATGGGACACTCACCGCTGAAGCCCCCACCCCATTCCTGCTGTTCCCAGCCATTTTAAGACCCAGGAAAGATCAGAAGACAAACAGGAAACCAAATCCTCTGAGTGTTATTAGGGAGGAGAGTCAAACCATTCTGGACCCCAAGGGGGTGGTGGGCCTGGGAGCGCTGAACTTCTTGGGCTGACTTCTTCGCTGAAGCATCTTTGGTTTTTCTTTTGGGAGAGCTGCACTTCCCAGTTCTTTTCCTGAATGGTTCTTCAGGGAGGCCATGAGGAAGGCACACTGCGGTGGGATCGGGAGGGTCAGTGGCACCCCCAGCCACTGTGGGGACACACACACACACACACACAGACACACACACAGCAGGAGGGACTGCATCCACTGGAACCTCTGACATCCCCTGGACTCCTCTTTTTTGTCTCTAGAAAGCAACGTGGGGCTGAGAGGGCTGAGGACCAATCCTATGAACAACAGTAAGGGCCAGATATGGGGGTCTGAGATGCACAGGCCCTGGGCTAGTGAATGCCTGAGGGTCTCCAACCCCCATGCCGACAAGTTACATCAGCTACGCTAGTAGGACAGGTGCTGTCGTCTCCCCATTTCGCAGATGAGGAAACTAAAGCTCAGAAGCCGTCATCACAGAGTTAACAAAAATTCTGGACAAAAAATATAGCTATCACGAAGCACTGATCAGACTGCACATAGCCCCGCTTCTTTGTAACTGAAAGTCACATCGCACCAGATCCTGACTGTTCACATCCCCGTTGTTCCTCTAGATAGAATTTCTGACGTCAGAATCACAAGACTTTTGTTTAAGAATGGCTTAAGATGTTTTTCAGGCCCAAATTCCAGCCAAGCAGCTGATGCCAACCAGTTTGAATTCCCCCAGAGGAACAGGAACAGCACAAGAACACAACTTCTTCACCTTCTCCACCTATGACTTCAGCCTGCACCCAACTAGTCAATGATCTTCACTCCAAAACCCTTAAAAACCCTAACGCCCAATTCCTTGGGGAGATGATTTGAAGCTCCCTCCCATCTCTTCCTTTGGCAGCTCTATGATTAAACTTCTTTCCCTGCTGCAGCCCAGTGTCTCAGCGTATCAACTTGCCATGCATATCTGGCAACAGATCTGTTACAGTCACAGCTCTGTGAGCTTAAGGTTCTCATCTAAGGCCACCTTACCAGTGTGTAGAGAAACTTCAATTCAAACCAGGTGGGTCTGGTTCCAAGGCCAGCACCCTGCCATTGTGAGACACTGTGGCCTCCACTGTGGGCTGGTCAGCTCACCGCATGCCAGGGCCGAATCCAGATGCTGGCCGACTCATGGTGTACAACTCAATGCCTTTTGCCCACCATTTCCTCAACAGCCTGACAGGTTCCTCAACAATTATTCTCAATCAAAGCTCCAGAAGACACCATTCAAAGGTAAATAAGGATCTTCTGGAAAGGTGGATTAAACTGTCATTGCCCATTAACACTATATGAATGAATGAATTTATCAGATGAGGGAATGGAACTATGTGCACCTGAGGGGAAGGGATATTTATTCACTTATCTGAGTCTTGCTCTGTCGCCAGGCTGGAGTGCAGTGATGCGATCCTGGCTCACTGCAATCTCTGCCTCCTGGGTTCAAGTGAGTCTCCTGCCTCAGCCTCCCATGTAGCTGGGATTACAGGCACGTGCCACCACACCCAGCTAATTTTTTTTTTTTTTTTTTTTTTTTTAGTAGAGACAGGGTTCAGGGTTACACCATGTTGGCCAGGACGTCTTCTCCTGGCCACATACGCATGGCAAGTCTCAATCTCCTGATCTCAGGATCCACCCACTTCGGCCTCCCAAAGTGCTGGTATTACAGGTGTGAGCCACCGTGCCCTGTCTGGAAGGGATATCTAAAAAGAACCCAAAGGGCCCCTTTCAGGGAAGACGGTGCAGGCACGCAGGTGGAGCCACACATCTGCAGATCCAGTGACCACGGAGGAGTAGAAGGTGGAGACATGGCCCTGCCCTCCCAGGAGTCCACAAATCCAGTCTGGGAGGTGAGTCGTTCTGCAAGTGGTGGAGTCCAGGAGTCTCCTTCACAGACTCCTCCACTTTACTGCCTTGACCATGGCCTTGCTACGCACCCTCTGTCCGTCACTGTGGCTTGAACTGCCCCAAATCTCCATCTCCAGCCATGTGTTTTCTCACCTGCCTGTCGGGCACCCTCACTCGCTATCTCGCAGGCTCTGCAAACTCACCCTGTCCCAGACCCACCTTCCCTGCACCTCTCCATCCTTCCATGGGTTCTTTCTCCTGTCTTCCCTATCTTGGTCAATGGTATCACTGTCTCCTGCGTGCCCCAGTGAGGAGCGTGGGACTCACTCTCTTACACTGCACGTTCAATCACTTGCAAGTCTGGGGAATTCTTCCTCATTCATTGCTCTTCACGTGATCTGGCCCCTAGCTACCTCTCTTATTGTATCTTGTCCTGCTCAACTCCCCTCTCTGTGGAAGTAACATTTTACTGGTCTAAACTAATAGGCTAGGTGGCTCATGCCTGTAATCTCAGCACTTTGGGAGGCTGAGGCAGGTAGATCACCTGAGGTCAGGAGTTGGAGACCAGCCTGACCAACATGGTGAAACCCTGTCTCTGCTAAAAAAAACACACAAAAATTAGCCAGGTGTGGTGGCGGGCACCTGTAATTCCAGCTGCTTGGGAGGCTGAGACAGGAGAATTGCTTGAACTCAGGAGATGGAGGTTGCAGTGAGCCAAGATTGCACCACTGCACTCTAGCCTGGGTGACAGAGTGAGACTCCATCTCAAAAAAACAAACAAAAAACCCCCCAAAAAACCAAAAACAACAAAAAAAACCCTAACTAATAACAAAGAGCAAGCCATGGAAGGTCTGGGATGTGAAGGACAGAGGAAAGAGCAGGTGCAAAGGCCCTGAGCTTAGGAATGAATTTAACAATGAGCTTGATGTGTTCAAGGAACCAAAGGAGGCCAGGATGTGCAGCATACAGACCTAAAACCAATGGCTTCTAGGAGACACTCGTTTCCTCTGCAGCCTTGGGTCTCAGTGGATTAGGACGTGAAGGGGGAAGCTGACGTGGGATGAGGTGTGTCCCCCAAAAGGACATGTTGAAGTCTGAACCCCCAGGACCTGTGCATGTGGACTTACATAGAAACAGGGTCTTTGCAGATGTAATAAAGATATAAATTAGGGTGAGGTCATATTGGGGTAGGGTGGGCCCCTGATCTAATCTGATTGTCCATGTAAGAGAAGAAGGGACACAGCCGGAGGGAGAAGAGCCATGCAAAGACAGAGGCAGAGACTGGAGCTGTGCTCCTCAAGCCAAGGCATGCCAGAGATTGCTGGTGACAAAGACTCCCTCCCTGACCAAACTTTAGCCAGGCTCCTCTAAACCATCTTCTCAATGAGGCCTTGACCTTGGCCTGCTGAACTCAGTTTTGGCAAAGAATTCTGCTAAGTCAGTCTAGTGAGACCTGTCCCATCCTTGATATCCAATCAAGTTCTTCATCTCCCATATGAGATATCTTTTTTTTTTTTTTTTGAGATGGAGTCTTGCTTTGTCACCAGGCTGGGGTGCAGTGTCTCGACCTCTGCTTATTGCAACCTCTGCCTGCTGGATTCAAGTGATACTCCTGCCTCAGCCTCCTAAGTAGCTGGGACTACAGGTGCCTGCCACCACGCCCAGCTAATTTTTGTATTTTTAGTAGAGACGAGGTGTCACTATGTTGGCCAGGATGGTCTCCATCTCTTGACCTCGTGATCTGCCCACCTCAGTCTCCCAAAGTGTTGGGATTACAGGCATGAGCCACCCCTCCCAGTCAGTATCTTTTTAAAAAATGATTTAAAAAAATTCTTTAATACAGATGGGGTTTTGCCATGCTGCCCAGGCTGGTCTCAAATTCCTGGGCTCCAGCAATTAGCCCACCTCAGCCTCCCAAAGTGCTGGGATTACAGGTGTGAGCCACTGTGCCCGGCTCTGTTTTCGATGTCTAAGCCTTTGGTCTGCCTTTAGCAAGAGCCCTGTTTAGTAAGAATCCTTTTACCTATCATATCTCTCCTGTTCTCTTAGTAATTTTCCATCCAGCAACTCTGCTCATTGGCTATCAATCTCCAGCTATCTTTGCTATTATTTGGAGTTGAGTTCAGTCTCTCTCCCCTATTGCAATAGTCTTAAGAAAAGTCTTCCTTGTCATTTTAAGAGAACAACCAGTGCAATTAAAACAACAATAACAACAACAACAACCAAACACCAATTGCTACCAGAAGCCAGGAAGGGGCAAGGAAAGATTCTACCCAGAGCCTTCAGAGGGAGCCTGGCCCTGCTGGCACCTTGATTTCATACTTCTAGCCTCTGGAAGTGAGAGAATCAATGGTCGCTGTTTTAAACTGTCCAGTTTGTGGCAGCTACAGTAGCCCCAGGAAATGAATACAGAAGGCACTGTAGTCATTGGCCCTCGCCCAGGGAATACCTTTTGGGAGTAGTTGAGAGCCTTTTCCATCTCAGACATGATGGAGTTGATGTCATCACTCTCATAAATGCCTGGAAACAAAGCACATCATAAGCATGGGAGACAGGGTATGGATCCTGGCAGGTGTCCCCATCATCTGGATACTAGAAAGCCACCTGGAGGTGACTCAAGGGCTGGGCATGGTAGCTCACTCTTGTAATCCCAGTACTTTGGGAGGCGGAGGAGGGAGGATTGCTTGAGGTTGGGAGTTCGAGACCAGCCTGGGCAACATAGTGAGACCCCTTCTCTACCAAAAAATTTTAAAAATTAGTCGGGTGTGGTGGTGGACACCTGTAGTCCCAGCTACTCAGGAGGCTGGGGTGGGAGGATTATTTGAGTTCAGGAGGTTGAGGCAGCAGTGAACTATGACGGCACCATTGCACTCCAGCCTGGGTGACAGAGGGAGACCCTGTTTCTAAGAAAAAAATGTTGTTTTGTGTACCATGTACAACTACCTTGCCAACCATGTGCCATGAACATACCACCCTTCAAACTCTGACATTAGGGTGCCTTCTAACTCTGACATTCTATGACATTCTAAAATATATATGTTTTTAATTTTTAATTTTTTCTGTAGAGGTGGATTTTTGCTATGTTGCCCAAGATGGTCTCGAACTGGCCTCAAGCAATCTGCTTGCCTCGACTTTCCAAAGTGCTGAGATTACAGGTGAGCCACCATGTCAGAGTTTTACTTTTTTTTTTTTTTTTGAGACAGAGTCTTGCTCTGTCACCCAGGCTGGAGTGTAGTGGCATGATCTCTGCTCATTGCAACCCCCACTTCCTGGGTTCAAGCGATTCTTCTGCCTCAGCCTCCCAAGTAGCTGGGACTACACGTGTGCGCCACCACACCTGGCCAATTTTTTGTATTTTTAATAGAGACGGGGTTTCACCGTGTTGGCCAGGCTGGTCTCAAACTCCTGACCTCAAGTGATCCAGCCCCCTCGGCCTTACAAAGTGCTGGGATTATGGGTGTGAGCTGCTGCGCCCGACCTACTTTTTTTAGCTTAAAAAAATTGCAGTAAAATATACATAACATAAAACTCACTATTTCAATCATTAAAAAGTGTACAGTTCGGTGGCATTAAGTGCATTCCCTTTGTTGTGCAACCATCACTGCTGTCTATCTTCAGAACAGCAGATTTACATTTTAAAATGTGATTTTTACAAGCTGCTTTTCTGGAATACATCTGTGGTCTAAGGGAGCTATGCTGGTGCTGAGACAACAATTTGGAATGAGCTGAAGGGACAAGGAAACACTCATGTACCTGTGTCTCCAAACCAGTGGAAGCGGCCACCTGCAGCCCGGGTGACCTCCCGGTAGGCAGTGGCTGTGTCGGTGTGGCTGGCATAGCAGGCAGGCGGCGTGGTGTCCATCTTTGGCTCACCCACGTAGAAGAGACACACGTTCAACTGGAGGTCACAGCCGCCACAGGCCTCGGCCATGTAGGCGCTGAGTGTAGGCTGGTGGGAAAGAGAAGGCAGGAGGGGCTCACGGCTGAGGGTCTTGAAGCTGTGGGGCTCCGGACAGCCCAGCCTGGTCATGTTCCTCCAGGGCCTTCTCTGTGCCTGGTCTAGTCCTTGGCATGAGGATGGAAAGAGATGAGCCTGGGTTGCAGTTTCTCTCAATATTTTAACAGAGTGTGGCCGGGGAGCTGGACCTGAGAGCCTCCTGACATCAGGCGTGGTCTAGATCAGTAGCATCCACATCCCCTGGGAGCCTGCTAGAAATGCAGACTCCCAGGCCCCACCCCAGACCCACTGAACCAGGATCTGCACTTTGTATGTATGTATGCATGTATATTTATTTTAAAGAGACAGGGTATCACTCTGTTGCCCAGGCTGGAGTGCAGGGACATGATCATAGCTCGCTGCAGCTTTGACCTCCTGGGCTCAAGTGATCCTTCTGGCTCAGCCTCCTAAGTAGCTGTGACTATAGGCACATGACACCACACCTGGTTAATTTTTTATTTTTGGGGACAGTTTCACACTTGTCACTCAGGCTGGAGTCTGGTGGCGTGATCTCAGCTCACTGCAACCTCCACCTCCCAGGTTCAAGTGATTCTCCTGCCTCAGCCTCCCGAATAGCTGAGATTACAGGTATGCGCCACCACACCCAGCTAATTTTGTATTTTCAGTAGAAACAAGGTTTCTCCATGTTGGTCAGGCTGGTCTCGAACTCCTGACCTCAGGTGATCTGCCTGCCATGGCCTCCCAAAGTGCTGGCATTACAGGCATGAATTCACCACGCCCGGCCACGCCTGGTTACTTTTTTATTTTTTATTTTTGCAGAGACAGGGTCTTGCTATGTTGCCCAGGCTGGTCTTGAGCTCCTGAGCTCAAGTGATCCTCCCTCCCCAGCCTCCTGAGTAGCTGGGACTATAGGCATGTGCCATCATGGCAGGTTATTTTTTAAATATTTGTAGAAATGGGGTCTCACTGTGTTGCCCAGGCTGGTCTCCAGGGTCTGCAGTTTAATAGCATCCTTAGGTGCTTGTCTATACATTAAAGTTTGAGAACCACTGGTTTAGAAATCATGCTGTAGAAACCTCGGTGAGGTTTCCACCTGGGGGAAGACGAATGAGGCTGCAAATGATAATGGACATCCAGGACGTGGTCTACCCACCATATCCTGGTCGGGGATGCCCCCGGTGAAGAGGTAGATTCCCTGTGATTGGTGTTTATCTTTGTCCTTGAAGTCCACTTCCACAGCCTTCCGCAGGGCACTGAGAACGTTCCTGCTGCCCTGACACCGCAGGTTCAGGACCCACCTAGGGAGGCAGGAACAGCCACGCTGAGGGCGTTGGCCCATGCCCAGGGCATACCTTTTGGGAATAGTTAAGAAGCTTTTCCATCTCAGACGTGATAGAGTTGATGTTATCACTCTCATAAGGTGAAGACATCCAGGTGGGGAGAGCAGCAGACAGAGGCACCTGTTTTTTGATTTCTGCCCATGGGTGTTTGGGGTTCAGGAACTCTAGAGAACTACTTCCTGATGGAGAGGGGGACAGAGAAAGCAACGCCTGCAAGTCTTCCCTCAGACACAGCCCCACAAAGTCTGCGCATCACCTACCGCCAGGCACTTTGTAAATTGTCGTGGCTTATGGGAACCATCTCAGGCCTCCAGCTCTCAATTGTGCTTCCAAACCTTTAAGAAGCAAAGAGAGTTTGTTCTTAGCCTGGGGGGAGGTTCACTTGGCAGCCCAGCTCTTTGGACTTTGCAGGCTTTTGGAGGAACAAAATTCTGATGAGATCCCCTAAAACATGAGGATGTCACTGGCCTGGGCCAGCCATGAGATTTCCTTGAGGGTCATATGGTCTCAACATACTTGAGCCAAGACACAGCGTGAGCCAGCTTTGATCAGCTTCCTTTCTGAAGTGCTGAGCTACGACATGTGGCCCCCTCTTTAACCTCCCCTAGCATGGTCCCTGTCACCCCACATTTCTCCTCTCTATCCATACTATAGTTTTTGCTTTTGTTTTTAAATACACATCTATGCGATCAACAGGATTTGGTAAAGAAAAAATATATACACATCTAGCCTGGGCAGTATAGCAAGACCCTATTTCTACAAATAAAATATTAGCTGGGTGTGGTGGCACATACCTGTCGACCTAGCTACTTAGGAGGCTGAGGGGGGAGGATCACCTGAGTCCAGGAGGCTGAGGCTGTAGTGAGTTATGATTGTGCCACTGCACTCCAGCCTGGGCAACAGAGTGAGACCCTGTCTCAAAAAACAAACCAACCAACCTTCAAATCCAGAAAACCTACATTGTTTCATTTGTCTCATAAGACAGAATTGAAGATCCTTTTTTGTTTTGAGATGGAGTCTCACCCTGTCACCTAGGGTGGAGTGCAATGGCGCTATCTCAGCTCACTACAACCTCCACCTCCTAGGTTAGAGTGATTCTCCTGCCTCAGTCTCCTGAGTAGCTGGGATTACAGGCACATCCCACCATGCCTGGCTAATTGTTTTAGTATCTTCATTAGAGACCGGGTTTCACCATGTTGGCCAGGCTAGTCTTGAACTCCTGACCTCGTGATCCGCCCACCTCAGCCTCCCAAAGTGCTGGGATTAGAGTCATGAGCCCAGCCTGAAGATCCTTGAGAAGAGGATTTATACCCTTTATGGAGGAAAAGTTGTCCCCTCTCTAGGGGGGACTTTTAAGATTAATGCCTCCCCCTGAGCTTTGACCTCATCACCCATCTCTTCTGAGACTTTGTCCCACAATTCCCCCCTCACATCCACACATTCCCAACTCTCCCCACTTCCCTCTCCCCCAGGGCCTCTCTACCTGTTTCAGACTCTCTATACTTAACAAGAATGTCCTCCTTCCCCTGGGCAGCTACTGTATGAGCAACTTCGCTCTTTCCTCTTTCCCCTTATGGACAAGCTCCCTGGAAACACAATATACCACCACTTCCTCACCTCCTCAACCCATGCAGCCAAACTTCCGCCCTGATGAGGGTTCCCTGGTAGAGATGAACAATGCCCTCCATTCCCCTGCCAGTGGAAATATATTCCTATTATCGTTGAATAATAAACCCAGTTTCAAGTGATTCTTATGCCTTAGCCACCACAGTAGCTGCACCACTGAGACCGGCTTAGTTTTGTATTTTTAGTAGAGTTGAGTTTCACCATGTCGTCCAGACTGGTCTCAAACTGCTGGCCTCAAGTGATCGATTTTCCTCAGCTTCTCAAAGTGCTGGGATTACAAGCGTGAGCCACCGTGCCCAGCCTTCAAAGATTAGCTGGGTATGGTGCTGTGTGTCTATAGTCCCAGCTACTTGGGAGACTGAGGCAGGAGAGTTACTTGAACCCAGAAGGCGGAGGCTGCAGTGAGCTGAGATCATGCCACTGCACTCCAGTCTGGGCAACAACAGAGTGAGACTCTGTCTCAAAACAAACAAACAAACAAAAAACAACAAAAAACTATACATATAGTTTTTAAATTAAAAATACTAGATATGTACTATATTTAATTATATATAATATATAATTTTAAAACTATACTAACATTTTAAAACTATGCATATTATATATAATTTTTAAAACTATATATAATTTTGAAGTAAGTTCAAATCTTACTTCAAAACCTCTCTGATCTTTGTTGTATTTAATTCCAAACTATATACAGTTTTTAAAATTGCATATCATTCATCTATATATACACACATAATTTAATGTATACATATAATTTAATTTATTTATTAAAACAGAGAAGGGATCTCACTACATTGCCCAGGCTGGTCTCAAACTCCTGGATGTAAGTGGTTCTCCTGCCTCAGCCTCCCAAGGTGCAGGGATTACGGGGGTGAGACACTGCACCTGGCCAGTGTCTAAATTTATATATATAATTTAAATTGAATTTAGAATTGGAATACTAAACATTTGAAAATAGTGTGGCTTGCTGGAGCCAGGCTGAGGACTGAGAGACTAGGACATGGCTGGGGTCCTTCCTTTTCTCTTCGGCCTATTTCATCTTGGAAGCCAAATGGGCCAAGAGGGCTGAATTACTTTATCCTGGTTGATCAAGCGGTGTGTTTTGGGGCTGCTTATCACCTTCGCCCCAGTGGGACAGTCCTGTAGCCATTTAATTATTCAATGCCCCAAACAAGATCATCCAAGTCAGATAAACCGATGGCTATCCTAGGAGGCCGGGGGCCCATGACGTCAATATCTGTTGTCCAGCTATGTCCAAAGCCTCAGCCCAACGACAGCGTCCAAACACACACGACCCACCCTTGCCCTCAGGAGCCAGGAGCCAGGAGCCACGTACGCGATGAGGTTGAAGTAGTCCTTGTTGGACAGCTGCTCCTCCAGCAGCAGCCGCAGGGAGTGCTGGATATGAATAATGTACATGGAATTGGTCGCAGAGATATCGAGCAGTATAACCACCCTAAAAGGAAACACAAGCTTTAAGAGGAGAATTGAATCTCTGAGATAATGTTTATTTTGTTCCATTTTACTATTTAAAGTTTTTTTCCAGAGGAATTTTGCATGCCAAATTCATAGCTGGCCAAAATCCTCTCTGTGGTTTTAGGCCAACAGAGATGGGCTTACCATGGTAGATTAAAGGGGGTCATGGAACCCCCTGCTCTCCCAGGAGATGCTGTAATGGAATAAAGCCTGACGGTGGAGATGGTTTAAGAAGTAGGGACTTCATATAATGATTTTCATGGATTTAAAGAATTAGCATTCAATATTTTTATATGTCAGATACACACACACACATACACACATGTACGTGTGTGTGTGTGTGTATATATATCTTTTTTTTTAAGATTGTCTTTCTGTTGCCCAGGCTGGAGCACAGTAGTGGGATCATGACTCACTGAAGCCACAACCTCCTGGGCCCAAGAGATCTTCCTGCCTTAGCTTTCCAAGTTGTGTTGACTGCAGGCACACATCACCATGCCTGGCTAATTAAAAAAAAAAATTATTTTTGTAGAGACTGGGTCTGTCCATGTTGCTCAGGCTGGTTTTGAACTCCTGGCCTCAAATGAGCCTCCTGCCTTGGCCTCTCAAAGTACTGGAAATACAGGCATGAGCCACCACGCCCACCATAGGTTGGGGTCTCTGCAGGGAAAACAAAAACCAGGTGAGCAAGTAACATAAGGAATTAGGTGTATCTGGGCTTCTTGGAAAATATTTTTATCTTTTTGTTTGCTCTCTTTCTGTTTTAAGATCTCTAGCCTCAGTAGGTCTTTCTCTCATTTTACTACTTCAAATTTATGTTCCCACCTTCTGCCCCATTTTCATTTTGAGATAGCTATGGATAGCAAAAGAAAATCCATGGGATTTACAGCTGGAAGACCTTGGTTCAAGTTCCACTTCCCACCAGCTGTGTGGCCTTGGGCAAGTCACAAAACCTCTCTGATCTTTGTGTAAGTAGTTTAACTATAAGCTACTTATAAGACTTCTCATAGGGTTGCTTCAAGAACAAAGTTACATAATAGATGTATAGTGGCCAGGTGCAGCGGCTCATGCCTGCAGTCCCAACATGTTGGGAGACTGAGGCAGGAAAATTACTTGAAGCCAAGAGTTTGAGACCAGCATGGGCAACACAGTGAGACCCTGTCTTTAATAATAATAACAAATGTATAGTATTACAAAATATAATACTTTGTAAATGTTAATCTATCAAACAAGGTGTCGAATCATAATAATGACCATGATAGATACTATGGTTTCTTCCAATTCGGCATCCATTACCTCATCTGGCAAGAGCATCCTGATTTTCCTTTGGGCAACACCTCTGCCTCTATCAGTCAATGTGAGTTGAGTGAAGCTGACCCCACTCCAAACTTCAGGGATGGGCATTTGACCCTGGCCAATCAGAACAGCATAGCTCTGACTGGGTGGGAGGATCCATTCATCCACGAGCCATTTGCTCTGGCCAGGGAGAGTGTATGATTTATTTATTTATTTATTTATTTTTTAAGCTACAGGGACTCTGTCTGTTGCCCAGGCTGGAGTACAGAGGTAGGATCATAGCCCACTACAGCCTTGAACCCCTGGGCTCAAGCGACCCTCCTGTCCCTGCGTCAGCTTTCTAAGTAACTGGGACTATAGGTGTACAACACCATGCCCAGCTAATTATTTTATTTTTTGTAGAGACAGGGTCTCACTATGTTGCCTAGTCTGGCTTCAAACTTTTAGCCTCGAGCGATCCTCCTGCCTTGGCCTCCCACAGTGCTGGGATTGTAACAATCCTCAGTGACACAATGATCATATTATTAGCATCAATGATGGTGGTGATGGCTTTTTCCTCCTTTGGGGGCTCTGCTGAGAGATTGTCAATCCCTAACCTAGGTGATGATTTCTGATGCTACCAGCAGGGTATTCGTGAATCAGATAAAGGTCATGTCACACACCAGACCCATGAAGGATAAGAGCCCTCTTTAAGAACGGTACCTTTTTTCACAGACAGTGCCCCAGATTCTTCTGCTGGCCAGGGATAGCCACTCAATTCTCCTCTCGTACATCCGCATAGTTCTGCTGAGCTGTTTCTGCAGAAGCATGGGCCACAGTGAGTAGCTGCTCAAATGCTGAGCAACCAAGGAGCCTGGGGTATACCAGGGTGGGCTTCAGGGACTGGTGTATCAAGTCCCTGGGAATCCAGGCAGTATAATCATTCCACTAAATCATGGACAAATTTGCCACAAGACCAGAAAGGGAAGAGTCACAAGGTATTTCAAATGGGGGAGGAAGCAGATCTTTCCCCAGAGGATTAGAGGTTTTTTTTTTAAGGCATTGAGGTCCCTGCCTGGGGAGGAGGTGGCCAAAGCCCCAGGGGTCCTGTAGGTGGAACACACAGTGCCTCTTCACAAGAGGGAGTTTAGTCAATGGCTTGGTGACACCACAGCCCAGGGGGCCTTCCTCCCGTTCCCCGTTCCTGTATCCTAGTTTCTGACTGATTGAACCCATCACTGACCTGGTACTCATAGAGGAAGGGTAGGTCCACATGAACGTTCTTCACTGTCCCATCATGCCATTCAAACTGTATCATTGCCTTCTGTACTCAAGCATGGGCAGGAGGATGAGCAGGCGGACAGAAGCATATGTAGTTTAATTTGGGCACTGGTTCTCCAAATCAGATGCATGAGAGGGAAGCGGGGTCTGAACACATTTGAGGTTGGATTGAACTCCCTCCCACATCTCCACTACACACCCCCCAATACCACCACCACCACTACCAGGTCATTACCTTGTCTGGAGCTGGAAGCAGAGAGCCTTAAAGAGAGCGGTCCCCAGAATGGACCATGCCTGACAGCAAGCCAGGCTGTCTCCCTGAGAGGCTGTTCTGAACATCAGAGTTATGAAGATATGGTTGGACGGTTTTAGTAACAGAGAGCACAGGAGACCTTAAAATATACTACTTAGGTTTGAGAACCCAGACAGGCCTTCACAGATGCTTTGAAAATCCAATTTGTTCCTCCTGTTTTTTCACCCTCCACCAAGTCATCGTGTCCATCTCTCTATCACTCCATCCATCTAGCCATTCATCCACGCATTGATAGACCTACATGTCCCTTACTCCTCTTCCTTTCAGTCTTCCATCTTTCTACTATCTTTCTATTCACCTATTATTCCTTCCTTCCATTTCTCCATCCTTTCCCTCCTCCCTCCTTCCATCCTTACTTTAATTTCTACTTTCATCCTTTCACTTTTCCTTTATCCTATTTTGTCATCCATCCTTCCATTTTCTCTTTTGTCCTTCCATCTGTTCAGATTTTCATCCATTCACTCATCCATGCATCCATGCATCCATCCATCCACTCATCCATCCATCCATTTATCCATCAATCCATCTATCCGTCTATCCACTTATCCATTCATCCATCTATCTATCCATCCATCCACTTCTCCATTTATCTACTCATCCATTTATCCATCTATCCATCCATCTATCAGTCCACTTGTCCATCCATCTATCTATCCATCCATCTATTTACCTACCATCCATCTATCCATCCATCTGCCCATCCATTCATCCATCTCTCCACTCATCCATCCATCCATCCATCTATGCATCCATTTACCTACCCATTCATCTATTCATCCATCTACCCATTCATCCATCCATCCATGTTTCCATTCATTCATCATTCTTTTCCTTCTTGTTGCCATCTTTCCTTCCAACTACCTTCTTAGCCATGCAGGAAACATTCATTGATTTCTTACTCATACTAAACAGGGTATACAGAGTTGAAGAGTTTTCCCTCTATACTTCATACTTGATAGGGATTTAAATATGTAAACATTCATGCATTAACACTTTATGGGAGCAATAGTAGAAGTCTGCATTAGGTACAGCGAGGACATAAAGAGAGCAAGTCTGTTCTGTCTGAGTTGGGAGGAGAAAACCTTCATGAAGGAGGTGACCATGGTACCTGGTTTATCCCTCTTGCCCTGTCTCTCAAGTTCAATTTTCAGATCTTTGAAAACCAGCAGTTGCAGTGGATTTGATGTGCATTCTAGGGTCCTGGGTGGGAAGCCTGAATCCCTGGTAATTCTTGTTGCCAGAACAGTTAAGAAGGTGGGAAAAGCCAGAAGGGAGCTCTCCTGCAGGGGACTGGAGAGAATTATGAATCTGAATTACCTCATGGATAGTCGATGATACTGTTTTCTGGAGAATAGGTACAAATTCCTCCACAGGAGAAAATGCATTGGGTGCCAGGACCTGATATAGACTTAATTTCTTGGCTGAAAAAAATAAATTGTGAGGTTGGAGGCACTGCTTAGGAAGCTTCAAAGGGTTCAAGCCTTTTATTTTACTTTATTGAGATAGGGTTTTGCTCTGTTACCCAGGCTGGAGTGCAGTGGCACGATCATAACTCACTGCATCCTCAAACTCTTGGGCTCAAGTTATCCTCCTGCCTCAGCCTCCCTGAGGAGGTGGGACTATAGGTGCACACCACCACACACAGCTAATTTTACTTTATTTTTTTTATAGAGATGGGGTCTTGCTATGTTGCCTAGGTTGGTCTCAAATCCCTAGCTTCAACTGATTCTCCCTTATTGGTCTCCCAAAGTGCTGGGAGTGCAGGTGTGAGCCACTGTGCCTGGCTGGGTGTCAATCACCTGGTTCCTGGTTTCTGCCCTCTTTGGAGATTTACCTTTCAGACCATTGACCTTAAGCCACTCTGCAGAAGTCTTGTCCAAGTTTGGAAACTCAATGGTGAGAGGAGCATCATGCTTTGGAGGTTTAGGCAAGAGGCTTACGAGTGGCCCTTTTGCAATCTCTGTGGAAATCTAAATGAAATGAGAAAGCTCTCATTACATAATCATCTTTCAGAGCTGAAAAGTCCTCAGTCTTCACCCCTACACCTAGTCCCTGCAAGTGAAAGATCTTAAACACTCCCTGGTAGATTAAAGGCGGTTTTGCTTTTCCCTTCCATTGTCCCCTCCCCTTCCCTGGTGATTTCTGGAATTTCCAGGGGAAGAGGGAGGTGTACCCAGCAACTGGCTTGCTCTCACAGTGGCCCATCCTCCTGGTTCCTTCCCTAACCTTATCATGAAGATCACCATCATGGGCCCCAAGACGACAGGTCGCCCCTCCATGCTTCAGAGAACTAAAAACTTCTGCACCAAATAACTTATGGAGCCCCCATCTGGCCACCCTGTGGCCACATTTACAAAGTAAAGAATGGAGGCTCTGAGAGGTTAAATCACAAAGAATGTATAAGTAAAACACAGAACAGCAAGTCCCAAACTTCAGAGATTTCATGAATTTTGCTATATCTGAGTATTACTGTTATTATTTTTTTAAAGAATCAACATGTAGCATTAAAGCTTTTTAGTTATTAATTTTACTTAATTTAAAAAATTCACTCCCTTTCACCATTTTAGAAAGAAGATCTATGATGACCATAATGAGCTATTTTTAAATAGATACCATTTAAAAAATATATTAATCCATGCAACACCTAAAATCATCCTGCAAACTACAAGTAGTACATGCACTTCGTTTCGGGATACTTTTGGCAAGGTTTTGGGCCTTAGACCTGGGTTCAATCCGTACTCAATCTACTTCTGTCTCTGCAATCTTGAGCAAGTTATGTAACCTCTTAACTTCAGTTTCCTGTAAAAAGTAATAATATACTTACCTCAGATAGTTATTAAGATAGTGCATTTAATAATTAAACATTGTGCCTATCTTATAATGAGCACTTAATAAATGAGAACTATTATAATTCTTTTTTTTTTTTTTGAGATGGAGTCTTATTCTGTTACACAGTCTGGAGTGGAGTGTGCAGTGGCACCATCTGGGCTCACTGCAACCTCTGCCTCCTAGGTTCAAGCGATTCTCCTAATTCAGCCTCCTGAGTAGTTGGGATTACAGGTGCCCACCACCATGCCTGGCTAATTTTTGTGTTTTTAGTAGAGACAGGGTTTCACCATGTTGGCCAGGTTGGTCTCGAACTCCTGACCTCAAGCGATCCACCTGCTTCAGCTCCGAAAAGTGCTGGGATTATAGGCATGAGCCACCACACCTGGCCAAGAACTATTATAATTCTAATACTAATTGTTATTATTGTATTTATATATTTTTAAAATTGTTTTTTGAGACAGGGTGTCTCTCTGTTGCCCAGGCTGGAGTGCAGTGGTGCCATCATGGCTCACTGCAGCCTCAGTCTCCCAAGTTCAATCATCCTCCCACCTCAGCCTCCCGAGTATCTGGGACTACAGGCACATGTCATCGTGCCTAGCTAATTTTTTAATTTTTTGTAGAGACTGTGTTTTGCCATGTTGGTCAGGCTGATCTTGAACGCCTGGACTCAAGTGCTTCTCCGGCCTTGCCTCCCAAACCACTAAGATTTCAGGTGTGAGCCATGGCTGAAATGAGAATGACTTTAAGGCAGACTAGTCTGGGTAGCTGAGGTTTTCATCATTCTCCAAATTGGGGGTAAGGGAGGGGACAGTGGCAGGACAGAGGGGATGGCAGGAGCCTGCTGGTCTTTCTCCAAAATACATTTTACAATTAGTAAATCCACCAAGATCTTTCTGGGACCATGGTGGGCCCACCCAGCCCACCCAACTCAGAGCTCTGGGGTGCAATGGAGGGTGGGCCTTGCTTTGTTTCACTAAGAAGTGACAGGCACCGCAGCTGTGCCCTCTACGAACAGGTGAGAAAGAGGAATGAGGCCAGCCGAGTGCTGCTGGGAGAAGGTCCCAGAACTGATGTTTGCACCACCTACCTCCTCCATGGTGCAGGTGAGCCCCTCACAGGGGCTGCTGTGCTGTAGGGCTTGCATGTGGCCGAGGAGGCTCTGGGCCTTCTGAATTTCTGCCAGGAGCTCATCCACGTCCCGGCTGGTATAGAGCTGAGGGTGGCAAGAGCAATCAGACATCCAGAATCACCTGGCTACCCACAGGGGCCAACCCAGGAAGGGGCAAGCAGCCAGGCCAATGCCCAGGCAGAGGGGCAGACTCTCTCCGCCAGGCCTTATAAACCAGGACCCATGTGCCAGACAGAGTCTGCAGACATGCTACACTTTGTTTGTGCAACTGGCCTGCTGTGTTTTTAAAACAATCGAAGGATTTTCTGACTGTGAAAGTGTAAAGAAATACTTTACACGCACTAGGATGGGTAGAATTATTATTTATTTATTATTACTTTTAGAGAAAGTGTCTTGCTCTGTCAGCCAGGCTGGAGTGCAGTGGTGCAATCATTGCTCACAGCAGCCTTGAACTCCTGGGCTCAAGTAATCCTCTGGCGTTAGCCTCACGAGTGGCTGAGACTACAGCCACATTCTACCACGCCAGGCTAATTTTTAATTTTTTTGTAGAGATGGGCTCTCACTATATTGCCTAGGCTAGTCTCAAACTCCTGACCCCAAATGATCCTCCTGTCTTGGCCTCCGAAAACACTAGGATTACAGGTGTGAGCCACTGTGCCTGGTCAAGCCACAGGGGAGGCTGAGGCGGGTGGATCACCAGGTCAGGAGTTCGAGACCAGCCTGGCCAACATGGTGAAACCCCATCTCTACTAAAACTACAAAAACTAGCCTGGCATGGTGACAGACATCTGTAATCCCAGCTACTTGGGAGGCTGAGGCAGGAGAATCGCTTGAACCAAGGAGGCAGAGGTTGCAGTGAGCCAAGACGGCGCCATTGCACTCCAGCCTGGGCGACAAGAGCGAACTCCATCTAAAAAAAAAAAAAAATTTCTTGAACCAGTCAGCTTCAGTCATTTACTTTACCTTCCTAACCTCTGTAGTCTGAGTCACTTACAGACAAGAGTCTGCGCAATGAGGTATCAAGATAGGGTGCTGTTTGAGCTTGTCTCCCTGCTATGAAAGGTGGGGACGGACTTTGTGACCTTTGTATTCGCTTGTGAGATGCAGACACTCATTTACTCATGGTTATAATGGTAGGCAAGACACAGCCTGGGAGCGACCAGATGATTGCATTCTTAATCTTCCAAATGGATCTACACACATGTTCGCTAATTGTTGCCTCCCTTGTGAACACGGGGTGGTTGATGTCTAGTTATTAACTGGGACAAGGACAGTAATGGATGGATTGGTACAGAATGGATTGCTCATTTCGCTCTGCAGTGGGTCCCCTGCAATAGCAGGAGTTTGTCTGGGAGAGAAAATCAAGGCAATTCAGACTGAGTGATTTGGTGGGAGCAGAGCTGGGCTGGGGCCTCTAAGAATGGCAACTGGAGAGTGATTGAGGCTTCTGCAGGCAGGGCTTTAAAAGGCCTCTGCACTCCCAGGCACGTAATCAATGCATCATACAGGCTGACCAAAGCATCTCTTGTGACTTCAGGTTGTCCCTGTTCTTCCCAGATATTAATTCTAACCTGGTTTTACCTTTGTAGCCTCACTGAATACAGATGGGGACAGGGAGAAGAGGAGACACAAGTGTACAGCGTGGTCCTGGCCCAGATCTCCTGGGTACAACCTTGGAGGCAGACAAGGAGAGAAGGAGAGGGGCCGTGTGCAGGCACCGTGGCTTACCTCCATCTTTGGGCTGTAGCAGTGGTAGTAGCCACTAATAGCTTCTGCAAGGTTCTTCAGGACAGCCTGCAGGGATGGGGACAGGGTCAGCCCTCTCCAGTGCAACACCAATACTCCAGTAAGCCTTTACCTTGACTGAATCTCCCGGTTATCCAAAGCTTCCCATTTTACCAAAGGGAGGACCAGGCACAAGTATGGGTGTGTTCTGGCCCACAGCTCGGGGGCCTGTTCAAGCATGGGGCCTCAAAGACCAGCCCAGCTGAGTACTGCCAAAGCCAAGGGACACCTCAGAGGGTCTCAGGCACTCACAGGGGGCATCTGATCATCGCATTTGTAGGTGATGAAGTGGACATTGAGGTCTCTTCCCATGGTGGACTGCTGGATGTAGTCGGACAGGATTTCAGAAGGCTGATCTGGGCTGGCGGGGAAGGCAGAAGAGAAGTGGGCAACCTAGGTCAGACCACTTAGAACATTCCAGAGCAACTTGGTAATTCCCAGGGAACATCTACCCATTCTTAACTGGCCACCTGTGTCCCAGGTCACCTATGCGGGATGCAGGGCTAGGTGGACTGCAGGCCTGGCTCCCTGCCTCCTCTGCAGATGGGCAGCCTGTGACTGCAATCCTTCCCTCTTGTGTGTGTGAAGAGTCATGATTTTCTTTCTCTTTTCTTTTCTCTCCCTCCCTTCCTCCTTCCCTCTCTCCCTTCTTCCCTCCCTTCCTTTCTTCCTCCCTTTCCTTTCTTTCTTTCCTCCCTCCATTCTTCTTCCCTTCTCCTCCCTTCCTTCCCTAATTTTACTTTTCCTCCCTCCGTCCCTCCCTCCCTCCTTCCTTCCTCCCCTTTTTTCCTTTCCTTCCTTTCTTTCCTTCCCTCCTCCCTCCTCCTCCCCTCCCCTCCTCTTCCCCCTCCCTTCCCTTCCCCCTTCTCTCCCCTCTTCCCCTCCCCTTCCCTCC
>NW_022436991.1:8509712-8588037 GCF_009761245.1 Sapajus apella | reverse complement strand
CCCCCTTCTCTCCCCTCTTCCCCTCCCCTTCCCTCCCTTCTCCCTTCCTCTCCCTTCCCTTCCCTTCCCCTCCCTTCCCTATCTGAGTCTCGCTCTGTGGCCCAGGCTACAGTGCTGTGGGTCTCACTCTGTTGCCCAAGCTACATATAGTGCACTGAAACAATCATAGCTTACTGCAGACTCAAACTCCTGGCCTCAAGCAATCCTCCTGCCTTGGCCTGCCAGAGTGCTGGAATCACAGGCATGAGACATCGTGACTGGCCAATCTTTTCTCCAACAATGGTTTGGTTCTTCAGTCCCCTTTGTGTCGTATGTCTCCTGCTTAGGAAAAAGACCTACCAGCTTCTCAGGATGGCCACCAGGGAATCCAGCCCCTTGAGAGTGAAGATCTTCTTCAGGGCTTGTAGCAGGTTGCTGCCTCCAGCAGGCTGCAGTGTCTTTACCCAGAGCTTAAGCTCCCGGAGGCTGGGGGTAGACAATGACAGCAACCTAATTATAAGACTGTTTGTATTGAATTTCATTTTTATCTTTTTTAGAGATAAGGTCTTGCTATGTCACCCAAGCTGAAGTGCAGTGGTGCAATCATAGCTCACTGTAACCTCGAACTCCAGGGCTCAAGCGATTCTCCTGTCTCAGCCTCCCAAGTATCTGGGACTGCAGGTATGTGCCATCCTGCCCAGCTAATTTTTACATTTTATGTAGAAGGCCGGGCATGGTGGCTCACGCCTGTAATCCCAGCACTTTGGGAGGCCAAGGTGGATGGATCACTTGAGGTCAGGAATTCAAAGCCAGCCTGACCAACATGGTGAAGCCCCATCTCTACTAAAAATACAAAAAAATTTAGCCGGGTGTGGTGTACATGCCTGTAATCTCAGCTACTTGGGAGGCTGACGCAGGAGAATTGGTTGAACTCCAGAGGTGGAAGATTGCAGTGAGCTGAGATTGTATCACTGCACTCCAGCTTGGGCAACAGAGTGAGGCTCTATCTTAAAAAAAAAATTATGTAGAGATGGGGGTCACACTATGTTGCCAGGCTCATCTTGAACCCTTGGCCTCAAGAGGTCCCCCTCTCTACCCTCCTAAACTGCTGGGATTACAGGTGTGAGCCCAAACCTGGCCTGTAGTATTAGGTACCAGGCCCAGGACAAATATTAGCTCATTTAAACCTAACAATAACTTGTTAGCGTGGTACCTTTATTTCCATTTTGTAGATGAGGAAACTGAGTTAGGACTTGCCCAAGGTGATACTGTAAGCAACTGGTAAAACTGAGATTTCAAACCAGGTCTGACTCTAAGATATGAGCTTCTAGCAGTTGTCCTATGTGAGGGTCTGGGGCTGAGTTTCTGCCTCCCTAAACCCACTCTCTTGGGAGCCAGCCCTCAACAGGCCAGCCTCAAAGAAGAGAAAGCACTCTGGCTGTGCAGCTATGTCCCATGTGAGTTGGGGTACACACCACTGATGAAACGAAAAATGACTTAACTTGGTTCTTTCTTGGCTAATACTTTGCATGGCACTGGTAAAAGAGGTTCTTTCTGTTTCAAAAAATCAAAAATCTGAAAGAGAAAATTTCAGTGTGGTACTAAGAAGTCGGTCTTTCATTATTATAACTGTCAAGTCTATCTTTTGAACAGCAAGAACAAGTCCCTGGTCTAACACCTTCTCTAGCCAATAGATTTCAGCTGGAATTTAAAACCACTGTTTTAAGGCTGGGCACAATGACTGACACCTGGAATCCCGCCACTTTGGGAGGCTGAGGCAGGCAGGTTACATGAGGTCGGAAGTTTGAGACCAGCCTGACCAACATGGAGAAACCCTGTCTCTACTGAAAATGCAAAATTAGCCAGGTTGGTAGTGCATGCCTGTAATACCAGCTATTCGGGAGGCTGAGGCAGGAGGATCGCTTGAACCTGGGAGGCGGAGGTTGCGGTGAGCTGAGATCACACCATTGCAACAAGAGTGAAACTCCGCCTCAAACAAATAAACAAACAAACAAACCCCACTGTTTTTCTCTCATTGTATTTATTAATATGGTTGCTTTCTTTTTTTTCCTCAAAGCCATTAAAGACAGACATATGGTTGCTTTCTAATTATAGAAATATAACTGCATGATTATAGCAGTATAATCATGCAAGTGATATGGGCTTCTCAGTTATGTTACTGATAGAAAGTTTCCTTCAGGCGAGGAGCAGTGCCTCATGCCTGCAATCCCAGCACTTTGGGAGGCTGAGGGGGGAGGAACATTTGAGGCTAGGAGTTCAAAACCAGTCTGGTCAACATAGCCAGACCCCATATCTACAAAAAAGAAAAATTAAAAAAAATTAGTTGGGCACAGTGGTACCCTCCTGTAGTCCCAGCTACTGTGGAGGCTGAGGCTGGAGAATCATTTGAGCTCAGGAGATTAAGACTACAGTGAGCTATGACTGTATCACTGCACTCCAGCCTGGGTGACAAAGCAAGACCTTATCTCAAAACTACAACAGCAGCAAGAAAACAAAAAACCCCCAAAAACAAGTTTCTTACCAGCCTGACCAACATGGTGAAACCCTGTCTATACTAAAAGTATAAAAGTTAGCCAGCTGTGGTGTGTGCCTGTAATACCAGCTACTCAGTAGGCTGAGGCAGGAGAATGGCCTGAACCTGGGAGGCAGAGGTTGCAGTATGCCGAGATTGTGTCACTGCACTCCAACTAGGGCGACAAACCGAGACTCAATCTCAAAAAACAAAAACCAAACCAAAGCAAAACCACAAGTTTCTTTCAACAATAAATAAATAGAATTGAAGTAAAGAAAAATCAACAATAGTATACATGGTAGGTAGGCTGGGTGTGGTGGCTCACACCTGTAATTCCAGCACCTTGGGAGGCTGAGGGGGGTGGATCACTGGAAGTCAGGAGTTCCAGACCAGCCTGGCCAACATGGTGAAACCCTGTCTCTACTAAAAACACACAAAAAATTAGCTGGGCATGGTGGCAGCACCTGTAATCCCAGCTACTTCGGAGGCTGAGGCAGGAGAATTGCTTGAACCCAGGAAGTGGAGGTTGCGGTGAGCTGAGATTGCACCACTGCACTCCAGCCTGGGTGACAGAGTGAGACTCCATCTCAAAAAAAAAAAAATTAAAAATATAAACAATAGTACACATGGTAAAGATATGACAGGGATGTGACAAGAGAAGTCGAGGAGGTCCTGAAGGTGCAGAACTTTGGCTACCATCCCTAACAACCCAGAGATCAGTGCTCCACCGAAAGTGGAAATCAGTTTAAAATGTTCTTGTTCACTGAGTACCTGGCACTTGCCAGGAACTTCATTTTCATTTCATCTTCAGAAGAGTCCTGTGAGGAGTGAGCAGGATTGGCCTTGTTCTGCAAATGAGAGAGTCAAGACCACCCAGTGACTGTTGGGGTTGGGATTCAAAGCCAGAGCTGCCAGAAGTGGGCATTTCTCTACCTGGAAGGGCTCCTCTTCACAGCTAGTGCTGGTGAGGGTGCTCTTTACAGTAGTGATTACTACTCCCTGCTAGTAATCGACACACATACTTTTTTTTTTTAAAACTTTTTAATTTTTTGGAGACAGGGTCTCTCTCTGTCGCCCAGGCTGAAGTGTGGTAGCACAATCATAGCTCACTGCAGCCTCAACCTCCCTCCCAGGCTCAATCAAACCTCTCACCTCAGGCTCCTAAGTAGCTGGAGCTACAGGCCCATGCCACCACATCAGGCTAATTTTTAAATGTTTTGTAGAGATGCGGTCTCACTGTGTTGCCAAGGGTGGTCTCAAACTCCTGGGCTCAGGCAATCCTCCCAACTCGACCTCCCAAAGTGATGGGATTACAGGCGTGGAGCAGCTGGCCCTGGCCAAAGCATGTGCCTTTTCCTGGGATCTGGAATCCAGTCCTGGCTCTGCCGCTTTTGGCATCTTCCCTAACCTGAGTCTGCGTTTCCTCATCTGCAAAATGAGGATAATAATCCTATTCCGTGGGGTGGCTATAAATACTAAATACAATCATCTATGCAAAGCACCTAGTGTGGTAACTAACCAACACATGTTGGATGATCAAGGACACTCCTTTCATGGAAAAGAAATTTCTACTCATTGGATAAGTAGAGATTCTTACATGCCTCTCTCCTATCCCTCAAAAAAACCCGCCAGACTAGAAATCCACAACTAAAGGACATCTATGCAGTGGAATACTCTGCAGTCATTAAAACAAATGAGGTAGATTTTGTATGCACTGACAGAGAGATTCAAGACCAGCTGGAAAGCAGTGTTATGCAGCTCCTCTTTATGTCAAAATAAGAAGGTAAACACACAGATGCATGTGTGTGCAAAGACTTATTTGTGGGAGTGGATACAAGAAACTGTTTTGGGCCATGAACAGCATCTCACATCTGTAGTCCCAGCACTTTGTGAGCCCGACTGAAATGCACTTGAGGCCAGGAGGTCAGGACCAGCCTGGGCAACATCCCATCTTTACAAAAATAAACTGGCCAGGCGTGGTGGCTCACGCCTGTAATCCCAACACTTTGGGAGGCCGAGGTGGGTGGATCAACTGAAGTCAGGAGTTTGAAACCAGTTTGGCCAACATGGTGAAACCCCATCTCTACCAAAAAATTTAAAAATTAGCTGGGCATGTGGCCAGCTACTTGGGAGGCTGAGGCATGAGAATCACTTGAACGCAGGGGTGGAGGTTGCAGTGAGCCAAGGTCACACCACTGTACTCCAGCCTAGGCAACAGGGACCCTATCTAAATAAATAAATAAATACAAACGCAGCAGGGTGTGGTGGCACATGCCTGTAGTCCCAACTACTCAGGAGACTGAGGTGAGAGGATTGCTTAAGTCTAGGAGGTCAAAGCTGCAATGAGCTATGATTGTGCCACTGCACTCCAGGCTGAGAGACACACAGAGATCCTGTCGCTAAAAAAAAAAAAAAGTAGGGGGAGACTCATTTGCTATTATTTATCATTCTTTCATACTGCTGGAATTTTAAAAAACCATGCATTGTGTTATTTTCACAATAAAACTATCTTTGCTAGTTTGCTGGATAAAAAGTATCTTGTGGTCACCTTATCTTTCAGTTTATGAACTGCTCATGAAGGTGGCCATCCTTCCAAAACTTGTTTCTGCTTTTGTGAGTTGTCTCTTTGTACTCACTTAACTAGTAGGGTCCTGGGGTTTGCATTTAAATCATTCAATAAAGACTCTGCTGCTTAAGAGGAAAATGAACAAGTCAGCATCATGGTCAGGCAGAAAAGCCACTCACGTGGATGCGCTGACTTCCGTGGGGTCTGGCCAGAGGGACCTGGTGGTGGTGCCAAAGGAAAGGACAAACAGCTTCTCCTTGTGGCTCAGCTGCTCATCGATGAGGCTCTGTTGGACAAAAGGACGTCACTGGCTCCCAGAGCCAGGGGAATGGGGAGCCTGGCTTTGCCTCTCTCGCCTTGGCCGGCCCCTGGCCTCTCTGGGCGGGGTGTGAGCTGTGCTGAAATAGGGCTGCTTGAGGCTCAGCTTAGCAGCAGCCTCAAGCCAACATTTGCTTCCCACCTGCTGGGCCTCCTGCGGGTGGGATGAGCATCTGGGCTGCCATCTCAGTGTGTGCTATAGCGAGACCCTTGACACTTACCTGTGGCATCCGGAGAGGGAGGACAGAGGTCAGGGGCCATGGTTTCTCTCTAAGGCATGTGAGCTGGAGGCGGAGCTGGTGAGTATCTGTAATGCCTCCCTCTTCTTCCTGGCCAGCTGGAAGTTCTACCTGTATGCTACCCCCATGAGCCCTGCCCTGGCTAATAGTAGACTACTCCACCTGGGAGATCTTTGGAAACCCTGTGCTGAGGACTTGTCATAAAGGGGGAGACTTCTCTGACAGCTGTCCCCTGACATCCACTGAGACCAGGAACAGGGGACAAATCTGGAGGATGGCCCCACACTGAGCCTCTGTAGGACCTGTACAACATACAATGGGCTATTGCTGCCATGGCACCTGTGAGAAAATAGCCCCTCCACATCACTTCACACTGCAGAGGCTTTTCTCTAGGCCAGACTTCCCACTGAGCACTTTACTTGTACAAGCACTTGGTGGAGGTGGCTGAGATTTGACTCCAGCCATCTGACTCCAGCGTTCTTAGCTTCTCTGCTGTGGATGTGAGTTGGGGATGGAGCAGTGGGCAACACCAGCCTGTTCACTGCTCTCAAGCTGGAGCTGGTCAATGTCCACCGGGAACCATAACTCCAAAGAAACCAGAATAGCTCCGCCATCCAGAAAAGGCCAGAAGCCCTGTGCTATGCTATGCAGGAGTCTTGACGTCCTCTTTCCAGGAAAACATGGGAGCTCTTTTTTTTTCTTTTTCCCCATTTATTTTATTGCATTTTAGGTTTTGGGGTACATGTGAAGAACATGCAAGATTGTTGCATAGGTACACACGTGGCAGTGTGATTTGCCTTTGAGTCAAAGTCTAGCTGGCAGGTACTGCCGTGGTGAGAATGAAAATGCAATTCTCAGTTGCATTCACACTGCAACTGAAAATGACTCTTTGGTTGGGTTTTGCAGAATTCCACATAGTTCTCTAACCACAGGTGCCAATTAAGTGTGAACTATTCTTTATAAGACACCCTATCTTGCATTTGGTATAAACAAGCTAGTCAGCAAGCTCAGGAAGGAAACGCTGCGGCGGGGGGTGGTTCCAGATGTTCCTCTGTGCCAGGCAGACTTACCATGAGGTCCTTTTGGAACTCCTCTTTCTGAGGGCCACCGCTGACGGATGACACATCTATGAGGACGCTGACTCTGGCCCCTTTGATGAGGCCAAATGCCTAAAACCAAAAAGGGAATTTGGAAACAGCCAGTGCAAGTCTGTGCGTCTCCTAAGGCCTGCACTGAGGGGCTCTGTGTGATGCAGTGATGTGAACACGTCCCTCACTCCTGACAAGCAGCAGCAGATGGAAACCCCATTTTATAAGGGAAAAAGAAAACCCAATGTCATGACTTCAGCTCTGGGCATGATCTGCTCTTATTTTGCGGCAGGCTATTCTTTATAAGTTTTTCCCCCTTGTATTTATTTATTTTTAATAATTTATTTTTATTTATTATTTTTATTTTATTTTATTTTATTTTGAGATGGAGTCTAGCTCTGTCACCTAGGCTGGAGTGCAGTGGCATGATCTCAGCTCACTGTAACCTCTGCTTCCCAGGTTCAAGTGATTCTCCTGCCTCAGCCTCCCGAGTAGCTGGGATTACAGGTGCCCACCGCCCACCACCACACCCAGCTAATCTTTGTATTTTTAGAAGCGACGGGGTTTCACTGTGTTGGCCAGGTTGGTCTCTAACTCCTGATGTCCTGATCTGCCCGCCTCGGCCTCCCAAAGTGCTGGGATTACAAGCATGAGCCAATGCTCCCGGCTTCCCTTATATTTATTGTCCAATCTTTTTTTTTTTTTTTTGAGACGGAGTTTCACTCATGTTACCCAGGCTGGAGTGCAATGGCGCGATCTCGGCTCACCGCAACCTCCGCCTCCTGGGTTCAGGCAATTCCCTGCCTCAGCCTCCTGAGTAGCTGGGATTACAGGCACGCGCCACCATGCCCAGCTAATGTTTTGTATTTTTAGCAGAGACGGGGTTTCACCATGTTGACCAGGATGGTCTCGATCTCTTGACTTCGTGATCCACCCGCCTCGGCCTCCCAAAGTGCTGGGATTACAGGCTTGAGCCACCGCGCCCGGCTATTGTCCAATCTTACGAATCTTATTGTCCATGCTCACTGAAGAAAATCTGGAGACTACAGAAAAACACCCTTTGTTTGAAGATACAAAGTTTGATAGCTATTTATATTAGCTTATCTGATTTAATTTCTCTATATCCTTATTTGTTTTTTGCCTGCTCTACCAATGAAAGACAGATGTGTTAAACTCGCCAGCTGCAATGATATCTCTGTGCATTTCTAATTATGTTCCTTCTTTCTTCTTTTTGAGATGGGGTCTTGCTATATTGCCCAGGCTGGTCTCGAACTCCTGGGCTCAAGCAACCGTGTGCCACCAGACCCAAGTTTCTAATTATGTTTCTAAATGCTATAACTCTACAGTTATTATTCCTTGACTTACAATGGGGCCACCTCCTGATAAACCCATCGTAAGTGGAAAAATCCTAAGTCGAACAGTCAAGTACTGTTTGCATTACTTGTTGATGCTGTTTGACTCTGCACATAAATGTTCATCTTGTTATAGCTGCACTGTGGATTGGAGCTTTCATTCATATGAAATTTATAGTTCTCTAGGGGCGGTAGGTTCCATTCGGTGCTTTTTGCCTTAAATCCTACTTTATTGGATATCTAATTTTCCTGTTCAATTCACTCTTCTGCTCTCAGAGAGTGTTTTACGTCTTCTCTCACACCTCCAGCACTCCCTTTCTGCACTCACCCAGCAAGTGATTTTGCCTCCAATTTTGCTGAGAAAACAGAAACAAATTGAAGAGAATCTTAAAAAATCTTTCCATGCAGAGTCTACCGACCTACCTGCCCATAGGCCCACACACTTCTTTCCAGTTACAATGCATCTAAAGCCAACCAGCAACAGTTTCTAGGCCAACGCTTTGACTTGCATTAATGGATCTTCTCTTGCTAAATAGGAACTCTGCTTCTGTGATCATCCCTTCTCCTGGATCATCCATTCCTGCTGATTGTACAGTTTCCATCACCATACAAACAGGTTATAATATCGCCCATCTTAAAAAAGAAATAGACCTCTCAGGATGCCACCTCTCCCTCCTGCTGTGGCTTCATTTCTCTACTCTCCATCTTAGCCACATGTCCTTATGTCCCGGGGACCCATTTAATTTAGCTTCTCGCCTTCCTATTCCTCTGAAACCACACATGTCAAGGTGATCGATGAGCTTTCTCTTGCCAAGCCCAAGGGTTAAATCCAAATTCTCAACTTTCTCAAACTCTGAGTAGCATATGGCACAGTTTGACTGTGTCAAGAATTTAACAAGTTAAAACACTTAGTACACGTGTCTTCCAGGACATCACATTCTCCCACTTATCCCTCTACTCACTGGCCAGACTTTCTTAATCTCCGTTCCTAGCTACCTCCTCCACCTAGTTCCAAAGTCTAAATACTGGCATGCCCTAGGAACCTGCTTCTGAAGGTGTGGGTCATGGGCCAACAGCATCACCATCCTCCAGCTTGGTAGAAATGCAGAGTCTCCGGTCCCACTCCAGGCTTACCTAATCAGAGTCTTTATTTTAACAAGAGCCTCCAGGTGTGCAGTGGCACGATCATAGCTCACTGGAGCCTGGAACTCCTGGGCTGAAGTGATCCTCCTGCCTCAGTCTTCTAAGTAGCTGGAACAATAGGTGTGTGCCACCACACCTGGCTATTTTTTATGTTTTGTGGAGATAGGGTCTTACTGTATTGCCCAGGCTGATCTCAAACTCCTGGCCTCAAGAGATCATCCAGCCTCGGCCTCCCAAAGAGCTGAGACTGCAGCCACAAGCCATCACACCCAGCCACTCTCTTCTTTACCCCAGGGTTTGCCAACTTTGGCACTATTGACATTTGGGCTGGATAATTATCTGTTGTAAGGAGCTGTCTTGTGCTTTACAGGATGGTGAGCAGCATCCCCAGTGGCTGCTAATCTAGATGTCGGTAACACCCCCTCTCCTCCAGCCATGACAATCAAAAATGTCTCCAGACATTGCCAACTGTCCCCTTGGGGCAAAATCACCCCCAGTGGAAAACCACTGTTCTGGGGTCGCTCCCTAAGTGATCTCAGTGTCATGCCTTTGAATATCATCTGAATGTGAATGATTATCTGAGGTCCATCTTCAAGCAGATTTCTCTTGGAACTTCAGAGCTGTGCCCCCAACATCCTGCTCCACTTGTCTGTCTGGATGTCTACTAAGTCCCTGAGGCTTCACACATCTAAAACAAGACCTCTTGGTTTTCCTCTTCAAATCTGTTCTCCCTCAGTCTTCCCCATCTCAGTAATTGCCATTCAACACCAGCCCAGGCGCTCTGGCCCCAAATCTATCCAATCCATTGACAAGTTCTGCTGGTCCTGCCTTCTAGCCGTGTGCTGAATCTACCATGTCTCATTCCATCAACACTAATGCTTGAGTCTAAGCCTCTGTTGTTCTCGC
The DNA here is from genome assembly GCF_009761245.1 of Sapajus apella. NCBI lineage: Eukaryota > Metazoa > Chordata > Mammalia > Primates > Cebidae > Sapajus > Sapajus apella. Next base: position 8,577,913 of record NW_022436991.1, on the reverse strand, counting down.
CCAGCGCGGTCTTCCTGTTTCCATTTCTACCCTCTGTGCAGTCAAGTTATGCAGCAGCCAGCGTGACTCTTTTGGAACTTGTCAGATCAGGTCACTCTCCTGCTGTATTAGAGACGTCACCTTTGGAATCAAGCCTTCCCTGACTTCAACCTGCTCATCTAACCTCGTCTCCTTTCTCCACAGAGCTCACTCTGTGCTTGCTACACTGGCCCATGTGCTGCTTCTGGAACTTGTTCCTGACCCAGGACTTTTGGACTTGCTGTCTCCTCTGCCTGGAACATTCTCCCCAAGATCTTGGCAGGGCTCACCCCTACACTTTCTTTTCTTTTTTTGAGACGGAGTTTCACTCTTGTAGCCCAGGCTGGTGTGCAGTGGCACAATTTTGGCTCGCTACAACCTCCGCCTTCAGGTTTCAAGCTATTCTCCTGCCTCAGCCTCCTGAGTAGCTAGGATTACCGGTGTCCACCACCACGCCCAGCTAATTTTTGTATTTTTAGTAAAGACAGGGTTTCATCATGTTAGCCAGGCCTGTCTTGAACTCCTGACCTCCTGATCCACCCTCCTCGGCCTTCTAAAATACTGGGATTACAGGTGTGAGCCACTGCGCCCGACCTGAGCTTTCTTTAGGTGCCTGTACAAATGCCTCCTCTTTAGAGTGGGTTTCCTCAACAATTCCATTTATTTGTTTGTTTATTTATTTTATTTTATTTTATTTCTGAGACAGAGTCTCGCTCTGTCTCCCAGGCTGGAGTGCAGTGGCATGATCTTGGCTTACTGCACTCTGCCTCCTGGGTTCAAGCGATACTCCTGCCTTAGCCTCCTGAATAGCTGGGATTACAGGCATGCACCACCATGCCTGGCTAATTTTTGTGTTTTTAGTAGAGATGGGGTTTTGGGATTTTGTCCAGGCTGGTCTCGAACTCCTGACCTCAAGTGATCTGCCTGCCTCGGCATCACAAAGTGCTGGGATTACAGGTGTGAGCCACTGTGCTCAGCCTCAACCATTCCATTTAAATAGTCCTTCTGTTCCACTCTCTGTTCCCTTACTCGGCTTTGTTTCTTTTTCTAGCACGTCAGCTCCATGAAGGCAGGACCTTAGTATTGGCCATGTTCCCCCCTCACTGCCCCTTCCGGCAGCGAACCATTCCTTCAACAAGTTCTGGTCATGTTGGTAGTCTCAATCCTAGAACAGTGCCTGATACACAACAATCACTCAATACATGTCCATTGAATTCATGACCCAAATATAGCACAAGGCTCTCTAGGGTATTGCCAATCTGGAGGCAAGAAGAAGTTGAAATCTAGAGCCAGTCTTATTTCTTTTACATTAAAAACAAGCTGCCATGAGGGCTTTACAGCTTTTGGAATTGAAAACATTCATTCCCTAAACCTAGTCATTGAAGTTCTAGACATTTATCCCATACAAATAACTGGACAAGTACATAAGAGGGAATTGGAGCCAAGAAATACCAGATATTCTCATTTTTCAAGAGAAGTCTGATAGCAGACATGAAAGTGAAATATCAGGATTTAAAAATCTTGGCAACTAATTTGAAAAATATTTACAACTAGGGAGCCCAGAATAGCACGGCTGTGCACCAGATTTGGCCTGCATACCACTAGTTTATAACGTCTCCTTTTATCCTCTGCAGGCACAGACCCAGAGAAGCGAGGCCACTTGCTAGGGCCTTAGTAGCAGGGCAGGGCAGGAATGGGGACCAGCGATGGTCTGTCATCATCCCAGGCTGCCCACCTCAATACCCATGGATCTGGTGAGCCGACTGACAGGTGATCACTTCCCTGGGATCCAATCTGGGCTGTAGATTACAGAGAAACTCTGTAGCTCAATCAGAAAGAAGTGACAGGAAGAAGGGGCTATCAATCCCCACCTACTTTGATAAAGGTGCCAGGATGGGGTGAGGGGGGTGGGTCAGTGAAACCAGCATTCCCTAGGCAGATGCCCATGGAGTATGGGAGGATTTCATCTCTCTGGAGTCTCTCTGCCTGTTACCATGGGCAACCAGAGGGGTCCAGCCATAGCTGCAGAAGTTGAGCATCTGCTGACCCGACTCGTCCAAGCGAGTGAAGGAGGTTCTGGGTCGGAGGTGTAGACCAGACCCCGGAATTGGCGGGACAGGCAGGTTTAGCACTACGTTGTTACTCACCCCACTGGTAACAACCAGCGGTTGGGTAGAGGTGGGGATTGGGAGTAGGGAGCATGACTTTCAGCATCGGCCTCTGCCAGGGTTTAAAGCAAGAGTTGAAGATTGTGCTTAAGGGTGGAAGCAAACAGGAAGCCAGAAAAGTGCCAGCTGGTGGTAATTAAGCTAAAACAAATAAGAAAGCAAATCAAAGGTTCATTTGCCCATGATCACTCTTCTACCCTTGGGTTCTGAGAAAAACATTTAATTAAAATTTTTTTTTTTTTTTAAGAGACAGGTCTTACTCTGCTGCGCAGGCTGGAGGGCAGTGGCGCAATCATGGCTCACTGCAGCCTTGAGCTCCCGGGATCAAGAGAGCCTCCTGTATCGGTCCCTCAAGTAGCTCAGACTACAGGTGTGCACCACTATGCCTGGTCCTTAATCAAACTTTTTTTTTTTTTTTTTTGAGACAGTGTCTCACTCTGTCACCCAGGCTGGAGGGCAGTGGCATGATCACGGCTCACTGCAACCTCCACCTCCTGAGTTCAAGTGATTTCCTGCCTCATTCTCCTGTGTAGCTGGAATTTACAGGCATGCACCACCATACCTGTCTAATTTTTTGTATTTTTAGTAGAGATGAGGTTTCACCATGTTGGCCAGGCTGGTCTCGAACTGCCAACCTTAGGTGATCTGCCTACCTAGGCCCTCCAATGTGCTGATTACAGGCATGAACCACCACGCCTGGCCCTTAATCAAACTTTTAAGAACAGTCATATCCAGATGATCAGCCTTAGTCTTCTAAATCTCACTGTGGGTCTGAAGTTAAATGCCTAGTGCACATCTTCATTCTCACCTGCCCAGCACCCATTCCCCCTTCTGGTAACAGTGCTCTGGCATTCCACATGCAACCATTTGTCTCCCTTTTTCAGTTCATGAGGGCTGGGGGGCTAATCCAGTCTCTTTCTACTTACCCCTGTTTTTTTTTTTTGTTTGTTTTTTTTTCCGCCCCGGAAGTGAGTACTAGTTTTAGGCCTAGCCAGATAGTATATTTCATCTCCTTAGCTATGATGATTGGTGTAAATTGGTCAATGAGAGTCAATCCCAGGATTTGGAAGGTGTGCAGGGAACAGGAAGTGAGGTCCCCTTCAACTGGAGTTGCTGATCGCCACCTTCCTACGCCTGAGAGAGAGGTCCCAAAAATAAAACCAATTCAGAGGAAAGCAGAGAACCACAGGCAAAGAAGTGACATCATCTGAGCACCTGGATCCAGCTGTGGCTGGGGTTTTCATTCACATAGGTTAATGCCTTTTTTAGCATAAGCCAATTTACATTGGAGGTCTACCATTTGTAACTGAAAGGGTTCTAATAAGTACAGATGGGATGAGTGAAAGGGGCCAAAGAATGAAATCTATGTCTGTTACCTTCTTGCTGTTTTCTGTGAGCCACTGAATTCTCTGTTGATAGAGTTCAATAGTGCTGTGAAGACATCAGAAAGACTCATCACCCACGGCCAGCGTCATCACTGAGCAACAGCCACTTACTTACACAGAAGGCAGCTATGGATTTTTTTTTTTTTTTTTTTATGTGCATAGGGTCTTGGAAGGTGGTGGTGCACCTTTTAAGTGTGCTGTAGGGCACACCTGTATTCCTGGCTATTCGGGAGGACGATGAGGGAGGATCACTTGAGGCCAGGAGTTCAAGACCAGCTTGGGCAACCTAGCAAAACCCTGTCTCTACAAAAAATAAAAAAATGTGCTGGGTATGGTGGTGCACGCCTGTAGTTCCAGCTACTCAGAAGGCTGAGGTGGGAGGATCACTTGAGCTCAGGAGTTCAAGGCTGCATGGGGTTATGATTTTTCCATTGCACTCAAGCCTGGGCAAAATCGAGCAAAGACAAAACTGAAGATATTTGTTTGCCAGGGACTAGGTATAAGGGGATTGTGAAAGGGATGGAGTATATAGGTGCTGCTCTATTGGTGACACAGGGCACATGATAAATGACAATGGTTTGGTGGATCAAGGGGTGAGCTGCCCCATGAGGGCAGGTCTGTGAAGGATGGGGGAGGGTGTTCTTATGAGGAAGGTGGAAGACCACCCTTGCACTTGCTCAAATCTGTGTCTTCTCAGAGGAAATTGTTCCTAGTCTCCTGGAAACTGACCATAAAGGCACAACAGAGGCAGTTCGGCAATCTACTGGATCAATTAACAAAAAATTTAGTTTCTGAAGCGTAGCCTGGGGAACTTCTTGAACTTGCCTATTGCAAGCCATTCCTATGACTGGCTGGAGACTAGCATATAACAGCGCACCAGGTAAGGACTCAATCACTTGAATTTGATTGACTTGTTCTCACTGGGGGCAGGTGAGATTTGGGGGCTTAGAGAGGGACAAAAAAGGTCTTTGGATATGAGATCATGGGGCAGTGGGTGGGTAGTAGAGTCATAAGGAATACATGAGTTATGAATAGAGCTAAGAGGATGAGCTTTATTTTTACTTCTCATTATTATTTGAGACAGGGTCTCACTCTGTTGCCCAGGCTGGAGGGCAGTGGTGCAATCATGGCTCACAGCAGTCTTAGCCTCCCTTGGCTTAGGTGACCCTTTCACCTCAGCCTTTTTTTTTTTTTTTTTTTTTTGAGACAGGGTTTCACCATGTTGGCTAGTCTCGAACTCCTGGCCTCAAGTGATCCACCCACCTCGGCATCCCAAAGTGCTGGGATTACAGGCGTGAGCAACCGCGCCTGGCCTCACCTCAGCCCTTAAGTATCTGGAACTATAGGTACATACTACTATACCTGGCTAATTTTTGTATTTTTTGTAGAGTTGGGATTTCATCATTTTTCCCAGGCTGGTTTTGAACTCCTGAACGGAAGCGATCCCCCCGCCTTGACCTCCCAAAGTGTTGCAATTACAGGCATGAGCCACTGCGACCAGCTAAGGATGAGGTTTAAATGGATTTAAAAATAAAACATGTTTGTGTTTGAGATTCAGCTCTGCCATCTACTAGCTGTGTGGCCTTGGACAGGTGTGGTAACCTTTCTGAGCCCCAGTTTCACCATCTTCAACATGAAGGTAACAACAGGATTCTATCCAAGTCAATGTGATAAAAGTCAATTTGCTGAAAGCCAATCCTCTGAAAATCAGAACATTCTTTAAAATGCTGGATTCACAATTAAAACTAATAAACCAAAATATTGCAGATTTCTTTGAAACCTGTTTAAGCTTCCACCTAATAAAAGTTACTATAAATTCTGCAGTTAAATGATTTTGAGAAATTTGACCAATTGGTCATTCCACGAATGGCCACTTAGCAATTGACTTTTGGTTAGCTGGCTTGAGAGTGACACAGTGTTTTGAGTTATTTTAAGGATTAAATAAAATAATACATGCAGCCCTTAGCAGAACTTCTGACACATTAATACATATTCATCATTGTTATAAATGTTCAAGAAACCTTAGGCAAACAGTAATCACATATCACAGATTGCTACAGCTGGAATGGAATCATTTTTTTTTTTTTTTTTTTTTTTTTTTGGGACGGAGTTTTGCTCTTGTTACCCAGGCTGGAGTGCAATGGCGCGATCTCGGCTCACCGCAACCTCTGCCTCCTGGGTTCAGGCAATTCTCCTGCCTCAGCCTCCTGAGTAGCTGGGACTACAGGCACGCGCCACCATGCCCAGCTAATTTTTTTGCAGTTTTAGTAGAGACGGGGTTTCACCATGTTGACCAGGATGGTCTCAATCTCTTGACCTCGTGATCCACCCGCCTCGGCCTCCCAAAGTGCTGGGATTACAGGCTTGAGCCACCGTGCCCGGCCTTGGAATAGAATCTTAAGTATTATTCTGTCTACTGATCAAGTAGTCTACTTATGAAGAGATGTTTGTGTGTGTATATTTATTTGTGTGTATGCATATTGATGCGGTTGGCTGCGTCCCAACGCAAATCTCATCTTGAATTGTAGCTCCCATGATTCCCACGTGTTGTGGGAACTCGGTGGGAGATAACTGAATCATGGGGACAGATTCCCCCCCATACTGTTCTCATGGTAGTGACTAAGTCTCACGAGATCTGATGGTTTTATAAGGGGAAACCCCTTTCTCATGATTCTCATTCTGTCTTTGCTGGCTGCAGAGAGAGATTAGGGTATCCCTTTGTTCTTCCTTCATCTTTCGCCATGATTATGAGGCCTCCCCAGCCATGTGGAACTGTGAGTCCATTAAACCTCTTTCTTCTATAAATTGCCCAGTCTCGGGTATGTCTCTATCAGCAGCATGAAAATGGACTAATATACATGTGCTATCAAAATCTGGTTTAGGAGTAGGGATGCATGTTTGGGCATATATTTGCAAAGGTATAAATGCAATCAATTTGACATTGAAAATCATTGAGACAGGGTCCCACTCTATTGCCCAAGGTCCCACAGAGATTGCTGTTTGAACCAAGTTACTTCCAGGCTACTGAGATGACATAATTCTTTTTTTTTTTTTTGAGAGAGAGTTTCACTTTTACTGCCCAGGCTGGAGTGCAATGGCATGATCTTGGCTCACTGCAACCTCCACCTCCCGAGTTCAAACAATTCTCCTACTTCAGACTCCTGAGTAGGTGGGCTTACAGGTGCCTACCACCACACCTGGCTGATTTTTTTTTTTTTTTTTTTTTTTTTTTTAGTAGAGACAGGATTTCACCATGTTGGCCAGGCTGGTTTTGAACTCCTGACCTCAAGTGATCCACCTGCCTCCACTTCCCAAAGTGCTGGGATTACAGGCGGGAGCCACCATGCCTGAACTGAAATGACATAATTCTTGAGCTCTGGGGTATTGGGAGGGCACTGAGAAATGTACTTACTCAGAAAGCTTTGACTCAAAGTGGCGGATGATCTGGGTGGAGAAACGTATTTTCTGCACGACATTGGTGCCCTCCTCCCTGAAGAAGCAAAGCTTTATGAGGGGGTCTCATAAGGTCCCAGGGAGCTGCGTGTGTCACTGCAGCTATGGGAATATGGGGAACAGCTTCAGACTTACAGCACTGCTGTGCCCTGGCTTATCAGGTCAGCCAAGGTGAGTTTCTGACACTTTAAACTGTGAGCTGAAAGCCAGTCTTCAGCGTCCTCCCAATCTGAAGACTGGGTCTCGCTCCCCTGCAGCCTCTGCAAGATAAAAGCCAGAGTCAGAGAAGTGGAAAGAGAGGGGAGGAAGAGGACACCCTAGGTTCCCTTCACATAGATACCCAATGGGTGCCAACTTGGACTCAGCCTATCTTCTTTAGTTTGTTTTTTTCTTTTGAGATGGAATTTTGCTCTTCTCACCCAGGCTGGAGTGCAGTGGCATGATCTTGGCTCACTCCAACTTCTGCCTCCTGGGTTCAAGCAATTCTCCTGCCTCAGCCTCCTAAGTAGCTGGGATTACAAGTGTGTGCCACCATACTTGGCTAATTTTTGTATTTTTATTAGAGATGGGGTTTTGGGATTTTGGCCAGGCTGGTCTCGAACTCCTGACCTCAAGTGATCCACCTGCCTCAGCCTTCCAAAGTGCTGGGATTACAGGTGTGAGCCACTGCACCCGACCTCCTGGTTTGTTTGTTTTAGAGACAGGGTCTCGCTCTGTCACTCAGGCTGGAGTTCTGTGGTGTAATCATAGCTCACTGCAGCTTAGAAGTTCTAGGCTCGAGTGACCTTGCCTTAAATTCTATGCCTGAGGCCTGCTCTGCCCTCTGTCTCAAAGGGAAATTAGCAAGTGTTGAAGTGTGAAAAACACTCTCATAATTACTGTAAACACTTAGCACTTATTACATGATAAGCACTTTCCATATATTAACTCATTTAATTTTACAAAGTAGGTTCCATTATGATAACCCTATCTAGCTGACCTGGGAACTGAGGTACAGATAATTGAGGCAATCAGTCCAAGGTCATCACGCTAAAAAGTGGCAGATGTGGAATTCAAACCCAGGCTGTAAAGCTCAAGTCACGCTTCTAACCCTGGCACTAGGTTGTCCCTCTAAGCTAGTACCAAACTGTGACCATCTCCATGAAGGAGTGAGGATTGACGGGCAAGATTACTTTCTCATTATGTGATTCTATGCTAACAAATGTCCTGCCCTTGAAAGGCACCACCTAAAATGATAGGTTCCTGTCTCATACCTAAAGAAACACTGCTCTCTGTCTCACGAACACTAGATGTCACTCTTCTCACCTTTCAGACTCAATCATCTCCCTGGTTGGAAACAGTGAGCATGGTAGATTTTTTTTCTTTTGAGACAGGGTCTCACTTTATTGCCCAGGCTGCAGTGCAGTGCCACAATCTCAGCTCACTGCCACAATCTCAGCCCACTGCAGCCTCGCCCTCCCAGACTCAAGTGATCCTCCTTCCTCGGCTTCCCCAGCAACTGGGACTACAGGCACATGATGCCACAGCTCGCTAATTTGTGTATTTTTTTGGTGGAAACGGTTTCATCAGGTTGCCCAGACTGGCCTCAAACTCCTGGACTCAAGCGATCCTCCCATCTAGGCCTCCCAAAGTGCTGAGATTATAGATGTGAGCTACTGTGCTTGGTGAACATGGGAGACTTAATAATTCACCTTTCTTCCATCTTTGTTGCCTTTGAAATGATATTTTAGGACACAGATTTTGTATTATTCATACTTGAAGATACACTATTAAACATATTATAGATTTTGACTTTAGGCCATGCTGACTATGTAACTCAACTAGTCCCTTTGCATAGAGAATGGTAAGATTTTCCTGTTGGAGCAATCCTTTCCCTCTCCTTCAGGTTCATCTGCAAGGCAAAGGGGGCTCCAGCTGTGGCTGATAAATACAAGAATGATCCTGTGCACACCTGGAAAGTCATGCATTTTGATAGAAAATTAGAGGAAAGTTCATCAACCTCTGAACTCATTACAGAACCTCTTCAGAGTCTCAAAACTCTATCGACCTTTCCTCATCTCCTTTAATTAAACTTGCTTTCCTGTAAGTGCCAGAACTTAAGGAAATCATGAGCATTTTTCTGATTGTTTAGTCGCCAGCATTATAGCGGTACTGTTTTTGACTATCATTTCAGAGTTATCATATTTAAACTCTAGGGTGGATTAGGTACATGGTTGTGCACTAGCCTTTCTTGAACATGGCAACCACTGATTGCATGGTTTCCATGGTAGAATGAGTTCTGAGTTCTAGACAATCCACTCACCCTCTTGGGAGGGCACATTGAAGGTCAGTCTAAAATCTTAGTTTGGTTAGAGGTTCATTCTCCTGTCATACCACTTTTGCTCCATTAGCACTTCCTGAAACAGATTTCTGAATCTAGATTTCAGGGAATCTCAAAAACAAAGAAAATCTCAGGAAGGGTAATTTTAGAATCCAATGCCTTAGACTTCAGGCCTTGGTAACATGATCAGAGTCTTCACATACTCCTGCACATTTAGTGACATGGCCAAATAGGCTATAAAATTTCTATAAACACTACAGAGATTCTTCAGTCATTTCTAAAGGCAGAGGATTAGAGATAAGTGCTTAATTAATCCTTTTTCAGTCCTAGGATCCTATGAGAAGAAAGAAATCCTCATAATTTAACACGTTCTGTGTTCCCTGAATGACTTATAGCATCACGACCCAGTTAAAATGCCATGGTCTTTACCAGTAAGTCCTGTGTCTGGTTAACATGTGTAACCAGTAATCCATTGTCCAAATTTTGACCAAGTCCATCCATGTTCTTCTAGTTTAGTGGCTTCTTTGAATCTCTGCCAGTGTTTCTCCTAATGCTGCAAAACATAAAGTGATCTGATCAATGCCTCAGCACTGGGCATCGGTTTGACACCCCCAGTGCCTCCTCTCTTTACCCTAGTTCCTACGAGGATTCTAGAAACATTTTTTTTTTCTGTGCAGTAACTGAGAAAAGTTCCTGCAGAGTCCTGATAAAATGTGGACTCCAGTTTCATGAGATATTTTATTATTTAGATAATTAAAGCCCTCAGGTAGCTATAAGGAGTCAATGACCATTTACCCAGTCTCACCCTCAGCTCCCATGAGCAAAATGCTGTTGCTGTTTTCATTTGCAAAATCAGAGAACTATGCTTACCAGTGGTTTTCCAGGAACATATTTTCTTGACCATGGAAGATAGGACTAGTTTGTATAGCCATTACAAAAGTACCCAATGCTTATTTTCCCAAAGAAGAAAAGAACACTGCCAGGCATGGTGGCTTACACCTGTAATCCCTGAACTTTGGGAGGCAGAGGTGGGCGGATCACTTGGCGTCAGGAGTCGGAGACCAGCCTGGCCAACATGGTGAAACCCTGTCTCTCCTAAAAATACAAAACTTAGCCAGGTGTGTCGGCACATGCCTGTAATCCCAGCTACTCGGGAGGCTGAGGCAGGAGAATTGCTTGCACCCAGGAGACAGAGGTTGCAGTGGGCCTCAAGATAGCACTGTTGCACTCCAGCCTGGGCAAACAAGCGAGACTCTATCTTAAAAAAAAAAAAAAAAAAGAATACCAGAAAACAGGATAAATGTGGCATATACAGACAATAGTTTTGGGGGGGTATAGTATATTCGGCACAATGTTTTTTTTACCTTTTTAAATTAATTATTATTATTTTTTGAGATAGGGTCTCACTCAGTTGCCCAGGCTGGAGTACAGTGGCCCAATCATGGCTCACTGTAGCTTTGACTTTCCAGGCTCAAGCAATCCTCCCACTGCAGCCTCCCAAGTAGCTGGGACTACAGGCACAAGCCACCATGTCCAGCTAATTTATTCTGTTTATTATAGAGACAGGGTCTACTATGTTGCCTTGAATGGTCTCGAACTCTTGGGCTCAAGTGATCCTCCCACCTAGGCTGGGATTAGAGGTGTGAGTCACTATGCCCAGCCATTTTAAAAATCTTACAGACAACGTCTTCCTCTGTCACCTAGGCTGGAGTAAAGTGGTGCTAACGTAACTCATGGCAGCCTCGAACTCCTGGCCTCAAGGGATCCTCCTTAGTCTCCCTAAATCATGGGATTATAGGAGTGACCCACTGTGCCCAGCCAACCCTTCTTTAATTCATTCATTCAATAAATACTTATTGAACACCTGCCAGGTATCAGGCACTGTGTTTGGTGCTTAGGATACAATGGTGAATGAGATAAAGCCTTCTCAATGTCAACATTTTGACTCTTGGAGGGGATCATTCTTTGCTGTGGGGGCCATCCTATGCATTGTAGGATGTTTAGCAGCATCCTGGTCTCTACCTATTAGCTCTCAGTAGCATCCCTCCTCACTTTTTCCCAATGTGACAACCAGAAATGTCTCCAGACCATTCCTCAATGTCTCACGGACAGCAAAACTGTCCCTAGTTGTGAACCGCTAAGATAGACGTTGTCCTTGTCCTCCCAGTGCTTGTGTTCTAGAGGGGGAGACTGATATTAAAACATTAAATAAGATAATTACACATTGTGGAAAGTGCTGAAGGAAGTAAAAGGATGATAGAAAGCAATCACGGGGCAAGGCACGGTAGCTCACACCTGTAATCCCAGCACTTTAGGAGGCTGAGGCAGGAGGATCACTTGAGGCCAGGAGTTCGAGATCACCCTGGGCAACTCAGCGAGATTCCATCTCAAAAAACAAATTAAAGACATATTAGCCATATGTGGTAGTGTGTGGCTGAAGTCCCAGCTATTTGGGAGGCTGAGGCAGGAGGATCGCTTGAGATCAGGAGTTCAAGGCTGCAGTGAACTACGATCATGCCACTGCGCTCAATCCTGGGTGACAGAGGGAGATCCTGTCTCTAAAAAATAAACAAAAATCTACATCAAAATCTAATGTGACACCTGCTTTTCTCTCTCCTGCTTAAAACTGATCAAAGCCTTCTCTTTATTTCTAGGATGGAGACTGAGATCCCTCAGATTGCATCTGAGGGCCCCAGGGTCTGGTTGCTCCCACCTACCCCTGTAGATTTCCCACTTCACAACTGCCTGCATCTGTGTTCCACAAGGGCCTCCCTTTCCAGTTCCTGGAATTATCTATACTTCCTGTAACCACAGGGCCTTTTCATGTGCTGCTGTCTTTGCTCTAGACCTTCTCCCCTACCTTTGACATTTCAGCGCAAATATCACTTCCTCCGGGAAATCTCCAGCATCCCATTCTATATCAGGTTCCTTTGTTTTATACAGACTTTCATAGAACTGTGCTTTTTTAGGGCACATATCTTAATTTGGAATCATACATTCACTAGTGGGATTTTAAAAAATTTGTGTGTCTCCCCCTTACATGGCAATTTACATGAGAGCAGGGACTGGCAAATACTCAATAAATATTTCGAAGGGAAGGTGAAGGGCCAGAAGGAGGCGAGAGACTGCCTTTTTTTTTTCTTTTTTTTTGAGACGGAGTTTCACTTATGTTACCCAGGCTGGAGTGCAATGGCGTGTTTTTTTTTTTTTGAGATGGAGTCTCGCTCTTGTCACCCAGGCTGGAGTGCAGTGGTTTGATCTTGGCTCACTTCAACCTTCACCTCCTAGGTTCAAGTGATTCTCTTGCCTCAGCCTCCCACATAGCTGGGATTACAGGTGCCTGCCACCATGCCTAGCTGATTTTTGTATTTTTAGTAGAGATGGGATTTTACCATGTTGGCCATGCTGGTCTCAAACTCTTGACTTCAGGTGATCCGCCCACCTTGGCCTCCCAAAGTGCTGGGATTATAAGCGTGAGCCACCACACTCAGCCTGCCTTGTTTCTTGAATTTCTAATTATATATCTTAGGGATGTGTGAGACCTGACTTTCTGCTCTTGGGTTCCATGAGACATCCTGTTTCTTAGAATTCTCTACCTTTTTTTGCTTCAGCTAGCTCCTTTAGCTTTCTGTTATTTTCAACCAAAAAATACCAGCTAAGACACAGCAAGCAAGAGACTCTGAATAAAGTTGCAGCTTACACATTAGAGTGTGTGTTCTTGTGAAATCATTAAATTAAATTAAATTAAATAACGGTTCAGCAACTTGCTTTTCTCTTTCAGGTCTTTAATCTTTTATTCAGAGGATGCTTTGTTTTCTGGGAAGCACCAGGATAATATGGCGATGCTTAAAAAAAAAACAAAACTGACTTTACTTCAGCAAGCTTTTCTGAGAGACTAATGGCAGAGACTGTTGAAATACAAATGCCTCATGAACACCGGCTGCCCCGTAGTAGCTACCTTCCCTCTTTCCAGCCAGTGATTAACAGCTTTTAATGAATTCAGAGGACTGCACCACTAGATTTTGGGGTGAGTGGTGCAGGCTGATGAAGAAGGGGTTGAACTGCTTAAAAATAACAAACAAAATGGTGCCCCAGAGAGAGCACAAGGCCGGGTACAGTGGCTCATGCCTGCAATCCCAGCACATTGGGAAACCGAGGCAGGGGAATTGATTGAGCCCAGGAGTTCGAGATTAGCCTAGCCAATACAGGGAGACCCCATCTCTGAAAAAACAAAATTACAAAAATTAGTTGGGCATGGTGGTGTGCACCTGTAGTCCCAGCTACTAGGGAAGATGGGGTGGGAGGATCACTTGAACCCAGGAGGTTGAGGCTGCAGTGAGCCGTGATTGCATTGCTGCACTCCAGCCTGGGTGATCAAGTAAGAGTCTGTCTCAAACAAAGAGTACTGAACCTTTGGTTTCTTCATCTTTAGAATGGGATGGGGATAACAGTAACTGACTTGCCTTCTTCAATGCCAGTATCAGGAGGATCAAATGAAATTGAGAAGGTAGAAGTGCTTTGTGAAATATGAAGTACTAGAAAAATGTAGAATACCATAAAATATGGGCTGCATCTTCAGGTACTTCAGCATACGACATGAAAACAATCATGTGTTTCATGAACATTTATAGGGCACTCACTGTGTGCCAGAGAGAATGGGTGGTGGGGAGACAGACATGAACAGGACACAGCCCTTTCCCTCAGGCCTTTGCTCAAATGAAATCTTATTAGAGAGGTGAGTACCTTAACTCAAACAGCACCTCCTCCACCTGGCTTTATCTTTCCCCACAGCATGTTTCACTACATATATTCACTGATTTACTTATAAGTAAATAAGTCTCTACTGAAAATACAAAAAATTAGCCAGGCGTGGTGGCAGGAGCTGGTAATCTCAGCTATGTGGAAGGCTGAGGCAGAAGAATCACTTGAACCTGGGGGATGGAGGTTGCAGCGAGCTGAGATTGGCACCACTGCATTCCAGCCTGGGTGACAGACTGAGACTCTGTCTCAAAAAAGAAAAGAAAATAAACTTCAGCTAACTTTCTGGCTTATTAACAGCTGGATCTAGGATTCTCCTAAATACATTTTTTTGGGTCTCACAGTGTCTCACTCTGTTACCCAGGCTGGAGTGCAGTGGCATGAGCATGGCTCACTGCAGCTTTGACCTCTGGGGCTCAAGTGATCCTCATACCTCAGTCTCATGTGCAGCTGGGACCACAGTCGCATGTCCCCATGCCTGGCTAATTTTTTGATTTTTTGTAGAGATGGGGGGGGTGTGTCTCACTCTGTTGTCCAGGCTGGTCTTGAACTCCTGGACTCAAGCAATCCTCCCGCCTCAGCCTGTCAAAGTGCTAGGATTACAGGCATGTGCACAGTTTTCTTCTAAATATTAATCCAGGATAAAGCTATGCCCAGGGTTTGTATTTTTTACAGCAAATGACCTCTTGCCTCCACCCAATCTATTCTAGAATGCTGCCGGAATGATTTTCCCAGCATGCAGAACTGTTCATTTCTCTACCTACCTGGAACCCCACCATGGCTCCTCAGAGCCCTGGGACAACCAAGCTGGACTTTCTTGGCAAGGCAATTATTCCTTGAGGATCCGCTCCTCTCCACCTCATCTCTCAGCCTTCTCTGCTCCCGGGCAACCCCTTCGGACACACACCTTACTATTTCACACCCCGCTTTGCTCAAACTTTGCCCCTTTTGTCTGACAAGAAGACTCAAGGAGTCTTTCCTGAACCCCATTCGCTGTCCCCAACCTCCCAGGGGGGAAACCATCCCCCCTGCGGAAATCCTCCTGTCTGTGACACTTCGCTTGGTCATATGGAGTTGTAATGGCCTGTCTCCAAGACTGGCCCCACGACTTCCTTGTCTACGGGCACCCCCAGCATTTAGTCCAATGCTTGGCATGTAGGGAGTGGATGCTTCACACCCCAGGCTCCCTCAATCTTCTCACTCAGTCCAGATCTTAGTATCTGGGCCTCCCTGAGCCCCTCTGTTACCACCCCTGTCCACCCTTGCGATGCTCACCCTCACCGGATTTCTTCATTTATTTCTCCTCTTCTGGGAGAAGGGCCCCTTGGCACTCTAGGGCCTTCCTTGCTTCTCCTGGTTCGCACTTCTGGTTTCTCCAAGCTTCTCCAAGCAACTCAGCAGTGAAGCTTGCCCTGCGGGGATGTGTTAGCTGGTCTCCAAGGTAACAGACTGCACCACTATAGCTCGGGGTAGGGAAAGGGAAAACTTTCCTCACCCCAGGGAAGAAGTCACTGCTGTATTGTTGATAACCACCTCTCCCAGGCCACTCTGCTTTTCTCTGCCCTCACAAAAACCTGGAAGCAGGATTTAGACCTCTTTTTAAATTTCAGAACCTCTCAGGGCAGAACTATGGTTTATGCCGGTAGAGGCCTCGTGCCTGTGGCCTTCCTGTGCTAGGAACTGAGGAAAGATTCCAGAGAACTCTGCTATGTGTGTGAAATGTGGTAACTCTCTTCCTCCTCAGATTCCCAGAATCCCCTGAACACATTCCCTCGGAGAGATCAGACAGTCCCCTATTCCTACCAGGTCCAGCCCCACCTAAACCTGGTAATACAGCCAAGCTCAGTGGTCTCTTCGCATCAGAAGAGATCATCTGCCACTGTGGTTCCTAAGCCCTAGCCCATGAGAATCACCTGGATTGTTTGCTAATAAAACATTCCAATTCAGGAGATTGATTCAGAACTGTGATAAGGTGTGGGAGTGTGAATGTTTAACAATGGCCCCAGGTGATTATGATGTACTAGTCCTTGGTCCATAGCTGGGAACCTCTCTAACCCCTTCCTTTTATAGTGGTCAAGAGAGACGAAGGGGTATACCCAGTCAACCAACTTGTAAGTCGCTAAAGGATCTGCACTTAGTTTTTCGTATTCAGGTAATTTCTCAAATTAGTTTCACTTTCTGAGAGTTTTATAAACTTTTACGTTTTATAAGTTAGAACATGAGGTTGGGTGGTGGCTCATGTCTGTAATCCCAGCACTTTGGGAGGCTAAGGTGGGAGGATTGCTTGAAGCCAGAAGTTTGAGATCAGCTTGGGCAACACAGTGAGACTCTGTCTCTACAAAAATAAAATAAAAATTTGTGGGGTGCAGTGGCTTGTGCCTATAGTCCCAGCTACTTGGAAGGCTGAGGTGGGAGGATCACTTGAGCCCAAGAATTCAAGGCTACAGTGAGCTATGATCCACCATTGCTCTGCAGCCTGGGCTACAGAGCAAGACCCTGTCTCAAAAAAAAAAAAAAAAAAAAAAAAGAACATATGAAACCTGTGGCAGTAATCATAAGGAAGGGAACTCCTTCAGATGCTGACCCCAGCAGCCGTGCCTATAGGCCAGGTCAGAAACAATCAATGTCCTCAAAATACAAACTGCTTGTCAACCACTGGTCACTGAGCAGAGTAATCAGGGGTTGAGAGCTCCATGTATATAAGTCCACGGCATTTGTTATGTGGCCAGCACCAACAAGGCAGAAAATGAGGAATATCAGAAAGAGGTAAGGAGGTCACAAGGGGCTGTGAGCCACCAATGGCTACTCTGTGAACAAGAGATGAGGGTCCTTGTGCCCACCTTGATGGAAATTTTGGGTGGAAGGGGCTGGCTAGCTTTGACATACCATTTTTTTTAGACATGGAAGCTCCAGTCTACCACCCTCTCACCTTTCTTTGCTTCCTGGATACATGGGTTTTCAACACTGAGCATAGAAGTCAAGTCCAACACTAGAACCTCTTTGTTTTTGCTTTCTTCTACTTGAGCCTATACGACACACACATTCTGGATAGATTCTCTGCCAGGTGGATAAAGCAGAGTAAGGCTTTCAGGGTTTAAGACCCATCAAGAGGAAAGCTGTGTGGGCACCATCTTTCTTGGCTCCCCTCAAGATGCAGATCATGATGGCACCTATGGAAAGCGTCAGACCACAACAGGCATTTCTCCTACCGTAGGCTTTTGGAAATGGATAAGGGCCAATTCATTTCTGGTCTTTTATTTAGGAGCTCTAGCCTGGTCCCATTACCCAGGAGTATGGTGGGATATATATTTCAGATATTAATTTGTGTTTTGCTTTCTTTTTTCCTCCATTTCAAACCAGGAGCAGGTGCTTTTGGTTGGGTTGAGAAGCAGTAGCCTGAAGTAACTGTTTTTTCTGTCTTTTGTAAAAGCCCAAGCTAACGAAAAGATTAAAGTGACATGCCAAAGCAGGGGAGGTGAGGAATGTGTTTAATGTCATGAGGAAAGTGGGAGTGTAAAGATTATTTCAGTTAAAAGAGACAGAAACCTAACTCAAACCAGTTTAAGGAAAAAAGGGAATTTATTTGCTTAAATAACACAAGAATCCAGGGATAGTTGTAGCTTCAGACATGACTTGATCCAAAAGCTAAAGTGATGTTAACAGACCTGTCTTCCTTCCTCAGCTTCCTTTCTTCTAGGATGGCTTGA
This sequence comes from Sapajus apella, assembly GCF_009761245.1. Lineage (NCBI taxonomy): Eukaryota > Metazoa > Chordata > Mammalia > Primates > Cebidae > Sapajus > Sapajus apella. Next base: position 8,560,104 of record NW_022436991.1, on the reverse strand, counting down.
TCAGGAGGCTCCTCAGGTGTGGCTGCCAGCAGTACCAAACGCTTCCCCTACAACTTAGCAACTCGAAGAGAAGACCACCTCTGTCCAGGAGTTCCAGCAAAGTCCCAGGCTGGTCACATGCCATGCTAATTTCTGAACCTGTCCCTATGACTCCAGCCAAGCATGGCTGCTGTGTTGAGCTCTGAAGCCAGAAGGTGAAATCGGCCCCATGAAACCACATGAAGGTAGGAAAAAAGTGATTTTCCAAAAAGGAGGACCCTTTTTTTTGAAACCAAAGGGACCGTGGTACTAGGCAAACATGCCTCTCAGGAAAGCCAAAGGGGAGATGATATTCTCCCAGACAGATTTTTAAAAATCAGAGATCTAAAAATCAGAGGAAGTAGAGACTTGTTCCGTGTTTGGTAGCAATCCTTTGGTAAGATGGCAATATCTAAGAGAAAGTGGGTCCTTGGTGCATTCAGGGAAGAGTCCACAGATGCAGGAGTTCCCAGCTCACCAAAGTTGATCATTCCCCAAGTGTGAGATGAACACAGTAAAACTACTACCTCATTTAGTCTGGGACAATGGATGTCTCAGCAGTAATGTGTAGGCAGATGATCAACTAATGGGTGGCTGGGGTGGGGGCCTCCAAATGTTTGAACCATGGACTCTCTGCATAATTTGGAGTATCCCAATAACCAATAAATTCCTACCAACCCAGTAGAAGGGATCCAGTTGAGTTTTAAGTGCTTTGGGCGTAGGGGTGAGGAGCAGCTGGTTTGGGAAAATTTCCCAAGGCGCTGAAATCCTGAAAGGGCCCCAGTAAAATCAATGCCCTCATCTAGCTTCATCCATCAAGGAAGTCAACACTATAAAATACCAGTGGGCTGGGGCATGGTGGCTCATGCCTGTAATCCCAGCACCTTTGGAGGTTGAGGCGGGAGGACTGCTTGAGGCCAGGAGTTCAGGACCAGCCTGGGAAACAAAGTGAGACCCTGTCTCTACAAAAAATTTTAAAATTAGCCAGAAATGGTGGTGCGTGCCTGTGGTCCCAGCTACTTGGGAGACCGAGGTGGGAGGATGGTGGCCCAGGAGGTCCAGGCTGCAGTGAATAGGCAAAAACCAAACCCAAACTCAAAGCCACTGAACAATGATTACAAAGAGAAAGCTCAACAATGAGAGGGGAATGATGGAAGATTAGACACAAACAACTTAATAAGTGGGAGGTTTTTCTTACATTCTTTCCCCTCAACAAAGTGGAAAATATTTCTAAATAGGAACCACCTTTGATGGTTGTTTGCATTCCACATCCAGAAGCAGCAAACCATAGATTTAGCTGCTCATATTTGAGCCAAGGAATCATGCAAGCAGGACAAGCTATTTTTATTCCCTTCAGACCAGCCACACTGGCGATGCAGGACAGCAGGAGTCCTAGATCTGAAGTTAGGGAGTCTGGGTGTGAAACCCAGATGCACCAGTTGCTAGTTACAAAAGCTTGGGTACGGTGTTCAGGCTTTTGATCCTTAGTAGTCTATAAAATACCACCCCGTACTTCACAGGTAGAGGATTAAGATGACATACGGGAAAGCACATAACACATGAATTTACTGTTAGTTTCTTTCTCTAAACGTAGAGAATGCCACTATTATTTAACCACAGTGCTTTTGAAAATAGGAATTCCTTTAATAGTTGATATGCTTCAGTTAGAATGTCAGGTTATTATGACATTTGAGAAGTTTTTGTTATGCAAGGCCTAAGTTCATGGCAGCATTATCTGTAATAACAAAAATCTGGAAGCAACCTCATGTACATCAAAATGGGAAGATATATATTTATTTGATATATATCAAATGGAATACTATGTAGTCATTTAAAATAAGGAAGCGCTACATTTACTAACACAGAAAAATTTACAACACAAATTAAGTCAAAAAAGAAAGCCAGCCAGGTGTGGTGGCACGCCTGTAATCCCAGTACTTTGGGAGGCCGAGGTGGGTGGATCATCTGAGGTCAGGAGTTCGAACCAGACTGGCCAACATGGCGAAATCCCGTCTCTACTAAAAATATAAAAAAATTAGCTGGGTGTGGTGGCATGTGCTCGTAATCCCAGCTACTCCGGGGGCTGAGGCGGAAGAATTGTTTGAACTTGGGAGACAGAGATTGCAGTGAGCCGAGATCGCCTCACTGCACACCAGCCTGGGCGACAGAGGGAGACTCCGTCTAAAAAAAAAAATAAATAAATAAAGTCACTGGGGATGGTGGCTCATGCCATAATCCCAGCACTTTGGGACGCTGAGGCAGGAGGAGACCGGGAGATGAGCCTGGCCAACATACTGAGACTCCTATCTCTACTAATTTTTTTTTTTTTTTTTTTTTTTCACATTAGCAGGGCATGGTGGCATGCACCTGTTAGTCCCAGCTACTTGGGAGGCTGAAGTGGGTGAATGGCTTGAGCCCAGGAGCTTGATGCTGCAGTGAGCTAGGGTCGTGGCACTGCATTACAGGTATAGATAATATCTTGCTTTTGTTAAAACGATCACTAAAATGTCTGTTTAAACACCCAATAAATTGTGTAACAATGGTCATCTCTGGAAGGTGGATTGTGGAAGAGGGAACTTTTTGTTTCCTATTTTTGTGTGTGTTTAAAAAAATTTACAGATATGTTATTGTAAAAAGAAAATCCTTTTGTCCCAGTTCAGTGTCATAATTTCTTTCTCCACAATAGTACTTAAAGCAGGAAAAAGTTACTGATGACCCTGAACGCAGAAATGAGGTAAAGTATTGGAGTGGTGCATCTAAGGGTGGGACTGCACCAAATAGGTCCATTTTGCTGCTTACTACCTTCCTTAGTAAAATATTTAGATGAGGTAGTCAAAAGCCTTCTTAGATATGTGGGTTTTTAAAGAGCAGCTTATTACGGAAAATGGAAAGGATGTTGATTCTTCAACTGTCTTTGCATTTGTCATAGAGAACAAAGCAATGGAAAAGAATGAGAGTTTTCATGGTTTTAAGAAAATACTTGAGTTGCCTTAGACAACTAATATTAAATACTTAGACAACATGAGATAGAGTGCCAGAGGTCAGAACATAGTATTTACTTCACTGACCTTGCCCTGATGGATAATGAATGGAGATTGATTTAATAGTGGCCAAATTCACTAGGCCATATTTACTAAAGTGCTATAAAATGGCCAATTGAGGACAACTGTGGCTAAAATGAGATCAAATCCTTGAGTCCATTCCTTTTAGCAGAAATGATTAAAACCATCTTGGCAGGACCAAGTCTTTGCAAAACATATCAAATGGATGGATGGCTTCAAGACAGCGGAGAACCCACAAGCTTGAAGCGGCCTCCAGAGAGTTCACTCAGGATCAATGGGGTGCTGGCACTGTCCTGGTCCTCTCTGTACAGTATCAGTGTCACAGGCTTGTGAGTTCAGTAGTAAAGGATCTAAAGTCCACAGGGGAATCCTAAGGAGGTCAATGGAACTGACATATCATGTAGCCAAATACTTAACAATAAAGTAACCATCCTCATAAAGGCTGACTTAGGCAAGCCTCTGCCTTCAGGAAGAAGTTCACTGAAACAAATCTGGTAAATCGATGACTCTTTCAAGTCTCCAGGAAATATGGTTTCATAATTTTCCTTTAAAACCTAGCCCCAACTTTAATTTTCATAATTCAATGTGTAAAGCACCGTGCCAGGTCTCTAGGGAGTACACAATGAGGAAGCCATATTCTTTGCATTCAAGCATTTACACAGTTATACAAAAGCACTTACTAATGACAATGTGAGCAACTAACCTTTGAATGTTTACTATGTGCTTAGAACTTTGTTTCCTTTAAACCAACAATAGCCCCATTGGGTGGGTACTATTATTAGTCCCATTCTAAAACCAAGGCTCACATAAGTTACACAATTTACTAAGGGTCACACAGTGGGAATGGTGGAACTGAGATTTCATCCAGGCAGTTGATTCCTGTTTAGCAAGTTCTGTTACAGAAGCATAAGCAAGAGAGACACAAAGCATAAAAGATTAGATATATTTCAAATATGTGATGATTTTAAAACTGAGAGGAGGTGGTACAGACACAGTCAGGGCCAGGAGCAGGTGGCAGTGAATGGAGAATGGAGGACAGGCTGGTTGTCAGTACGAAGTGAAGAGAGAGAGGTGGGAAATAAGACTGAACAGAGAGCCTGAAGTCAGATCACAAAAGGTTGTCAAAGCTATGCTAAAGGAGTTTGGATTTCTCTCTGCAGACAGCGGGAATGACATAAATGTGAACATGGAAATAATATGCTTTCTTTTGTGTTAAGAGTATTTTGGCAGAATTGATTTGGATGGATCGGAGTGAATGAAGATCAGCTGAAGGAAGACTGGTTCAATGGCTAGAGAATATGAATACTGGTCCTAAGTCCAAGGCCCACATGTCAAAGACATTCTTTCCTATGTCGAGTGCTCTGCTGAGATCTAGTTGGGTGACTTTGGCAAAGTCTGAGGCCTTGATTTCTTCACCTGGAAAATGAAAACATTGAACATGCCCTTTGACATTTCATCCAGCTCTAACATTTTATAGTCTCGTGAAAAATCTCTTCTTGAATTGTTATCTTGGGTGGTCTTAGATTGTATGTGACTGGAATTGGGGCTGATTTGTAAGAATGTGCTTGAAAATACCAACCCACAGTGTTTTCTTCTCCTGGGAAAAGAACCAAAACTCTTAAAAAATATACATTGTGCCTTCTATCTTTAACGCCATTTATAAATAACTACCTTTATTTTTGTTGCTGGGTAACTGTGACCCAGAAGAGTTGACTTTGCATAAAAGGAACCCAGAGTCCTCTAGTCCTGGTGTTTTTCCTATAATCTTCTCACAGTGGCTAGAATAGAGATGATAGAAGAATATAAGTCAAAATAAGGTATTTTTGAACTTACGTTATTGTTTTTAAAGCCACTGTGTTACCTTTTCCTAAGGTATTGCCAAATTTAAAAAGTGTTCCCTCCACCATAGCTCAGTATAAATCTACCATTACAATTTCCAATTGACTTATTCATTAATGTTTATAGAAAATAACCCTCCCCAAACCTCTAATCGGTGTTACAATCAGGATAAGATTTAGATGGTGTGAAGACAGGGCAGGGTGACCAACTCATCCTAGTTTGCCTGGAACTTTCCCAGACATTGCACTTCAAGTCTCACCTCCAAGGAAACCCCTCAATCTTAGAGCCCAAGAACATCTAAAATCTTACCATGTCTTAATCGTCCAATTCCCCACGAGGTTCCTGAAAAGGCCACACGAGGAAGAATCAGCAGCAAACTGTAAATATTTTATTATTAATTATTATTGGGCTGGGCTGATCTTGACACCCCCACAGAGAGCTATAGTTAAGCTGTGATAGGGCACATGGGCCTCTGTATTTGCTCCTCTAATCCATACTTTAAGATCTTAAAAGCTAAGATCTTTTTGCCTGGAGTAAAATAGAAACAGAAGACTGAAGCAAAGATGGACTTAGGTCTATGTGCAAGGAAGAAAGAAGAGAAAGATGGCTGGCTTGGGGGCTTTGGCTTGGCTCCTCTCTCCTAGCTCATGAAGCATGATGCAGAAGGGAGAGCCATATATATGTCATCTTTTATTGCCAAGTGACTCTTACTGGTAAACATGGCCTAATCCATGTCTTGGAATATTAATGGCATCTCTTCTCTAGTGGTGAGCAAAGGGTGAGTGTGGAAGAAGATAGGGAAGGACCGCCTTCACCCCCCAATGCCAACAACAAAGCCAACCCAAAAGGCATGGAAGTGTCACTTGTGAATATGTGAAACCTCTATAAGAAATCAATTTTTTAAGTGAAGCTTATTTCAAAGTAATAGAAGTCTTTTTAGTTTCTTTAGTAGACAATTTATTTTGATAAACTTGCTCAATAACAAAAATACAAGTGAAGAAAATTATGTTCATTTTATACAGTTGTATTAACAATTTGTTTTGAAACTATTAATTGAAAAATGTTATAACCAATTAGAAAACAATTCTTAATAAAGTTTGGGATAATATACAGACCTTGATCACAAACTTCAAAATTTCTTGAGGTGATACAACTAAAAGTCCTGTGTAGGGAATCCTACCTACACAGGCCACTTTTTTCCTTCATGTTTTTATCCTTCAAAAATTTTCTGAAAGACAGGTTACTGTTTTGAATTGTGAATGTAAATTTAATTTTTTAAAGATCAAGTGGGTTGATAAAAGTTACTACAATCAGAGTAACTTGTGGCTAGTAGTCTTTTAATAAAGACAAAATAAATGCAACATGTTCTTCTCATGAAGTCCACGATGCAAAATAATAGCTAACAGTATATGCAAAGTTAGTTTCCAAATACTGTATTTTTCAGGGCCTTTCCTCTAAATCAACAGATTGTTTGTCACCAGGACTATTTATTATTTTCACTTAATAGATTAAACAGTGAATTCACAGAACATCAAGTGGGGATATCAAAGCTTCAGGCAAAAGGGTAAAAACCAATAGTGTTTTGGTCATCTCGAACATTAAAAAGAAAAAAGAGCCATCCTTCAAAAACCAAACAAATGAAACAGAAAATAGGTTTATAAGAGGTGGAAGAGTCAGAAAAATTACATACACACATTAACAACATAGAACATGGATTACCTTTGGAAAGAATCATACTGAAATGTTTGCTTTTAATGAATTGAAGATTTTTCATGTTTACAGATGTTTAGGCATGTTCAATAGGAGCTTCCAAAAATTTCAAACTAATTCAGTCTTGTGCAAATAAAACCTAAAAATAGTTTTCAGCAGATTTTACAGTGATATTCTTAGGTATGAGAAGAATGCACACACTCTAAAAACAATGTAACAGACAAAAGTTTGACAAATGATTGCACCATAAAACAGTGTTTTATATACAGTTTACAAGATATGATTTCCTGCTATAAATTAATACTGTACTATATAGTACTTATTATAGTGACCTTTTTAAAAAGCAACTGCTGACAGTTGTCTATCTTTTCACTTACAGGATTTATAGAAATTTATATGAATGAGTCCATTTCAATGTCTGGTCTGAAAGAGTACGAAGACTTGACTTCACATACTACTTAATGGGATGGTTTAATCCTGGGTTAGAGTGCTAACTGGCTGGAGGGAGTTTTCCCCCATCAGCCCTGTACACACTGGACCTCCAAGATGGTGATGAAATTAAAGACAATTTAATGGTTTGGGTAATAGATACAAATAAAACCTTAAATTTTGTAATCTTAAATGCAATACCACCATAAGTGAAAGAAGTAAACAGTGGGGAAATTCTTAGCAGCTGAGAAACTTTCTCTCCCCATGCTCATGATCCAGTTAAAAATATTTTGAGAAACTATTTACAATACAATTCATCTTTTGGAAGAGAAAAGCTCTTGGTCATATCATAAATTAATTTGAACCATACTTTGCTAACACTTTATTTCAGTGGTATATAACGGTGACAACCAAAGCTTTCCTTCAAAGTGATCCATTTGACTGAGGACCAATCAAATCACAATGGCAACTGCAATCCCTAATGTCCACAGAACATGTCCAGTGGTATTCTTAGACTTGACTAGACATCATAATACTTGGGAAAAATAGTCTCCCTCAGGATCTCCCAAAGGTTTCTTTTACTTTGGGAAGGAAAAGTATGACATTCTCCCAGAACACTTAAGGAATGCACCACTGTGGTGGTCCATCTCTTTCCCAACTCATGAGTGAGCTCAAACACTGGGGTTTTCTTTCACAATAAAATACTGCTGAATTAACAGTAAGATGGAAGACTGTCAAATGAGCCAGTGCAAAACATATCAAGCCCCTCCATTTCATAGTTTGAATCTGAGGAGGTTGCTCCCATCTCTGAAGTAATTATTCTATAATTGATAATCTGGCTCTTAAAAAACAGTGCATTCATTTCTGCTTGTGTAAAGCATGGGCCACATGGGACTCTACTGATAGGGATACTTGGGTCACCAGTTCACTATAAAGAGGAAAAACTTAGCTCCATTGCCATGAAACACCCTCCTGTTCCACATTTCAAACAGGAGATTTTCTATAGTGTTCACCAGGAAAAACAAGCATCGATGTGAAGGCATGGAAATGTGGAGAAGAGAAATACTGTATTTTAAAACTATTTTTGAGTTCAAGGGTTAGCTGCAATGCTTCTTTTAGGGAAAAACTTAAAGCTGTGGGTTTAGTACAGCCCTTTAAAGTAAATGCGAAAATACTACCTTTTAGCAAGCAAAGGCATATAACATATAAAGAAAACACTGTATTGCTCAGGTTTTGGTAAAGATGTATTAATAATGCTTACAGATGTTAATAATGAAATTAGTGTTTTAAATAGCCAAAATAGCCAGATATTTACTAGTGAACTTTGTATTTATGTAAAGTTGTGTGCTTGAACATATAAAATGCATTATTAATGTAACAGACTGAGCCAGTAGAAAATCTCTGTACAATAGACAACAGTTGCCAATAATTTAAATAGTGTCAGATTCCCCAAATTATAAAGTTTGACATGATCTTACCTTCTACTATCATGTACAAATAAATTAACCCTAGGAAGAAGTTTTAGCTTAAATTAAAATTGCACCTAGAAAGGTATGGGGTTATTTGTACCTATTACAAAAACCTGTTAAAATCAAGGGCTGCTACAAAGAATGAGGTAAACTGAAGACTCTCTCCACTATGCAGCCTTCAGATAAATGGCTTTTTTTTCTATTGAGTTCTAGGTTTGCACACCACAGTGTTTTGCTAGCAAAGCATTCAGAATTCTCTTCCAGGAACTGTTTGCATGTGTGTGTATATAAATGTACACACACATACACACACATATATACACACTGTATACTGCATCAGCAAAATATATATATTATATATATTTATATAAATATAAGGAAGATTTCCCCCACCCGCCCACCCAAAACATGTGTCTTAGTGATTTTCTTTTTTTTTTTTTGTACACAGAGAAGAGGGAATTTCAGAATTTTTACACACATTTTAGCAAACAAGTTTTGATCTATTGGCTTCTTGGTGCAGTAATGAAACGGCAATCCATTCTGGTGCCAAAAGCTCATACTATTACAAGGAAGTTGTGAACACTCATTTCTTAGGAGGTGAGGCCAGCCCCACATGAACTTCTCTTGCATCCCTCTGGTCCACCATGATACATAAATACTTAGACCTTTTTTTTTTTTTCACTAATGAATCATTAGACATTAAAAACGGAACAATAGAGTCACAAAGGGCCACATGCTTTTCAATATAAAGCATTCTCCTTTTCTAGGTTGCTATCACAGTGCAGACCTGACTGCCTGAATATGCTCAGGAGATTTAGTCAATATTGTCTGTATTTGGTTATGGAAAAGGCTCTCCTTTTTTTTTTTTTTTAAATCCAAAGTGCATAGTGAGAACAAATGAAAGCATTTTTTTCCTTCTCAGCATCAGTTTCATCTGAGCATCTTCCTATGAGAGGGTTGCTCAGATGCCTCACCTTTGTCCTCCCCACCCTCCAAAAATAAAAAAATAAAATAAAAAATAGTAAGAGTCAAGCAATTTAGACATTCATCAGCCTGGTAAACAAACTTTGCCAGCAAATAGAAGTCCTACTATTGTAAAGAAAATTGATAAGACAAAAAGTACATATGATGACCCAACTACTGTGTTGTTGGGTAATTTATAAGGTTGACCTCCGACTTCATTGATGTAAAATCCTATTGGAAATATTAGGGCAGCCATACAGAAAAGGATCACTGTAAAACAAACCAAAACACAACATTAGTAACAAGGTTTGGTGATTTCAAAAAACAATGAAAATTTGGCACAAAGGAAGCTTATAAGAAGAGTTGGTCAAATCTGTTAAAACATGGGCCACTTGTCAAAAATCTGTATATATTACAGGTCACATAATATCCCTGAAGCCTAACATTACAATAAAGCTAGGCTAGCCTTTTATGTAAGTTTTAGGACAATTCTGAACATCAGGATTAAGAAAGTCCTTCTTTAAACCTACCGAATCCTCACAAATACGATTCCTAGTCATTTACAATAGCAATTAAGGGCACTAGCTAGAGTCAGATAGGGGCTCAATTCCAACTCTATTGCCTACTAGCTATATAATCTTAAGCCTCTGATTCTCTTCTGAAAATGGGTGAAATACTAGAAGGATAAATAATGTCTAGTTCCTGGCACAGTGCCAGGTAACAGTAAGTGCTGAATGAGTGCTGCATACCATTATCACCATAGTTACTATTCTGACAATTCTCTGTTCCTCTCCGTGTTAGTTAGAAGGAATTGGAGAAAAGGTACATATAAATAAGCACCATTTATCTTACTCTGATTTAAAATCAGCTAGTAGAGGCCGGACACAGTGGCTCATGCCTGTAATCCCAGCACTTCGGGAGGCCAAGGCAGGCAGATCACTCGAGGTCAGGAGTTTGAGACCAGTCTGGTCAACATGGTGAAATCCCATCTCTACTAATAATATAAAAATTAGCCAGGCATAGAGGCACATGCCTGTAATCCCAGCTATTCAGGAGGCTGAGGCCGGAGAATCACTTGAACCTGGGAGGCGGAGGTTGCAGTGAGCCGAGATTGCACCACTGCACTCCAGCCTGGGCAACAGAGTGAGATTCTGTCTCAATAAAACAGACAAATAAATAAAAAATAAAATCAGCTAGTAGAAAGAACCTCAGATCTCTGGGATGATTAGTAAATTGTCAGAGTAGTTCTCTCTTATCGCGGATAATATTCCAAAACATAAAATCTCTGTCCTGTTTCTGAATACCCAGAGAGATAGGTTAAAGTTGGGGAGGGTGGGTAACCTCCTTTGAGTTTTGCATGTAAACACAAAGGAGTATATTATTTGCTAAAATGTTTCTAAAAAGATATCAGAAAGCCCAGTGTCCAGGTAAAGGTGATTCCACAGCCCAGTGTTTGAGCAAACAGCCTGCTCCCCTGTGCTACCAAAGAAATACCCTTCTTAGTGAACATAAACTATTTACAGAGAGGCTACCTTTTCCAAGAAAATGTTTTTGCTTTTTGAAAGTGTATTGCTCAGATGTTCATTGCCCTTCAACTTTCTCTGGAGGCAGAAATATTTCTTCAGTGTAATGTGAGTATAGATTACTAGTCATTGTACATGAAGAGTTGAAACTTCCATTATTAACTGAATGAGAAATCTTCTCCAGGTGAAAACTATCCCCCAACAATACTGACAGTGCCCTGGATAAACATTTCGCCTGACATTTGTCTCTATTTTTTTTGTGTGTGTGTTAACCAATCAACGAAACTTTCAGAGTTTTAAAAAAGTCAATTAGGAACCCTTTCCAGAAGAAATAACTCCAGCAATATAATGAAAAATAACATTTGCTTAAGTAATACATCAGCTTAAGAAACAACAGCACTCTTGATCGCTTTGCACCATTTAGGTATATTATTTTATATTATACAGACTTCATTTTGGGCAAATGATCACACCAAATGATGTTACATAAGCAAACATGGATTTTTTTCAGATACCTACTATAGAACAAGCAAAAAATTCAGGCATTATGTTTTAAAGCTTTTGGCCTTTTTGTTGCACAGTCAGCAACAAATACCTATTAGTGTTGCCAATGCCCAGTTAGCAGTGTTGTTTGTCACCAATTTCTAATGGTTCTACTGCTTAATATGGTCTGGTGAGTAAAATGAAACCACAACTTAGGTAGCTATACACAATCTAATTTAAAAAACAATGAGACAAAATTATTGTTATAAAACAATTGTTTTTCTTGATGTTGACTAATCTCAAGAAACAATTTAGAAAAGTACTTTAGGAATATGCAGATGTTAAATATGTTCACTGGGCTAACTTTGTCCCTATCATTTCCTATTTTCTACTGTAAAAAAGATCTGTCCTTTATAATGGAGTAATACATTTTGCAACTACAGAGTTTAATATTTTCAAGAGTTAAATTTTTTCCAAATTTGTTAGGAAAAAGTGTAATCAAATTTTAAGGGAGCAAGGAAGCCCTATTTAATCTAATCTTAGATTAAATCCAAGGAAGCAGGTTCTTTATACTTCCTGGGGAGCAGATTTAATCCAGGTGGATGAGTTTTTCTTTTAAGCTGTTGTGAACATGAAGTTACTTTAGATCTTAAAATATTATTAATGCTAATAATATCAACCTTTGAAGACTGAGTTCTGGATCCTAAATAAGATTGTAAAGACATAACTTCATACTCTCCATGGCACAGATTTCTTGGTGGCAGGAGTCAGAAATCAGGTGCACTGATGGATGAGGCTGGAAATCAGGGTGGCAAAGGAAAGGATAAGGGCCAGACTTGAAGAACAGACAACTCATCCTGGTTTCTCTTGCCCCTATAGGGAACACCCATCATGTGGGGCTCTTCTCTGAGACATATTTCCCCACTGTGCAGGGCCATCAGAAAATATTATCCTCACGAAATTTTACTACGAAAACTATAGCTTAACTAGAATAGAAATACGTACAATAAAGGACATTTTTCAGGGGTGGAGTGGAAACACTAGGGGACACCCACCCAATCCCTCTCAGAAGTGCCACCCCAGCCACTTGCTTTGGTAACAAAAACAATGTATTTTAGGAAGCTAAAAGCAAGGCAGCTCTATGCTTGCTTAAATTAACTCAAGATATGTTAAGTTTAAAAAATAAGGCACAGAATAGTAGAAAAAATTTTATATAAGTATGTATGTATGGAACACACACATATAGATATGTTTCTATGCACTGAATACTTCTAGTAGGAAACCCTAGAAACTGGTAAAAATTGTTGCTTCCAGGAAAGGGGTTATGGGACGGCTGGGCGGCAGGGCCAAATATGACTTCACCTGGTTACGCTTTCACAGATTTTGAATTATGCATCATTTGCACATATTATTTCAAAAAGTTAAATTACTTAACTAAAAATAAAGGAAAAATACACTGCATTGGGGGCACTATGCATACTTAAATATTCTGTTTAAGGTGAATGAGAAACAAAGATAATCTAGTTCTTTCCCTTTATTGGGTCATAAGACTCTATAGCTCATAAGGGCATTTAACATTTTGACTCATGCTACCTTGCTAAATTATATTTTAGGCTTTTGGTATTCAAAGCATATGCATCCCCAAATTTCAACTAAATCTAGAAACTAAATCCTTCTTTGATATTATTTTACTCCTTGAAGACTGAATTCTAGCAGGATTAGTGAATCTGTGACTAAAAGATAAAGAATCAAATTCTCTTTAAATTTCTCACCAACATCCTTAACTTTAGCCGCACTGTTTCTACAATTGCTTCTGGACCCTCTCTAGAAAAGAATAGTCTCAGGAGGTCTGTTTGGCAGGGGAAGGATCACCAACTTGTTTCACTCTGCTTAACAAGAATGGAGAACCTTTTTTATATCAAAGGCAACTTGATCTAAATTTAAAAATTAAGGGCAATACAGATAAACAGAGCCAGAAACATACACATTAAAGAGTATAAATTTCAGAGAATACAGGAAGAAACAGAGGCTTATGAAGGAATATCACTATCCCCCAGCCTTTATGGATAAACTGAGTTTTAACATTAATAGGGAAACATGGGATTATCCCTTACTCCAATTATATGTGTTTTAAACGAAGATATCAAGTGAAAGTGAGCTGTTATATTTATTTTTAAAACCTTATGCAAACCTAAGATTATTTTAAGGTACTGAATTAAAAGTCCCATTTGCATAGGTATGGTTCTCCTGTTTCTTTAGAGCAGGGTTTATAAAACTGGCTCTACTGCTATCTGGGGCCAGATAATTCTTTGTTGTGGGGGGCTGTCCTATGTATTTGTAGGATGTTTAGCAGCAGCCTCCCTGCCTCTACCCATCAGCATTCCCCTAGTTGTGACTATCAAAAATGTTTTCAGATATTGTTAAATATCCCCTGGGGTGCAAAACTGCTTTGGAGAGAAAGAAGCATGAAAGCAGAATTGCAGAAATGTCTTTTCTTCATGCATTTTTGTTTCTTCTGTTTAACTTAAGTCTCTGACGTGTTTTGAAATTAAACCAATTTTGCAAAGTACAAGAGAATGTGTAATATATAAACTTATACCCTTGGGCTGAGCTTAATGGAGTAAGAAATGCTGATAAACAATTATTAAATAACCAAATGTGTTGATTTTTCCAGTGGTTACAACATACAGCAGAAACTCAAAGTCAACATTAAAAAATATATCACCACTTTCATCTAACTTATATTTTTACGTATTTGTTCTATATCTTTGTTTTGATAGATGATACCAATAGCTTCAAGAAGAGGAAAAGACTCAGGCTACTGGTAACTCTGAGTCACAAACCTGGAATACTTATGTCACAATCTGTGCAAAAATAAAATTCATTAAAATAGCATTTCATACAAAGCGATTAAAGTTGTGGATGTCCTGGTCTTGCAGGAAGTTTTGAAGAAATGATGGGACTGTGTAGAGTCTATCTCACGGCCATACACAAGTGGCGTTCTTTGATGATTATGAAGTCCTTATTACTGATTCTTGATTATCTTCATAAAAATACCAGTGTGGGTGCCTTCTAGACAAACTTAGTATGCACAGGTTACTTACTTCCAGTGAATGCTATCCATCGAGCATATTTTGTAGCTTCTCTTCGCCAGTGGGACGCCACCAGCAAACCACATGTGACAGTCAATGAAATGATTCCCATAATGATAAAAAACAGTGTGGTGACCCACTCCGGGGGAAGCCGGGGAGGGATGCACGTCCGGTCTCGTCCATGGATTGTTTGACACTGTTGCACGAGGCCCACAGTGAGTGCTCCTGTGGAGATGCAAAAGGTGGGGATACTTTAGTGGGTTTGGCCTGCCAGGGAATATTCCTCACCACCACACCTTTAGTCCTTAAATCTCATTCATCTCTTTGTGGGTCATTCAAGCGCTTAAATCCCTTAAGTCCTATTCTTCAGCATTCTGCTGTAGTTCATAAGCTAGTAATACTTAGTTTAACATACAAAGTGAACTTAAAAAACAACAAATGACCTCAGAAAAGTCAAAACAGGCAGTTCACTCAGGCATTCATTAAATGATTTTCTGAGTAATTTTGTCAGGTATTCTTCTAGGCTCCAGGGAAATAACAGCAGACAGGATGAGGTTCATGCCCTCACTGAGCCTGTACAGCGGCAGAAAGAACTGGAATTTTTGATTCCCAGATCCAAGACTCATTGTATATTACTTCATTTTGGCTGCAAAGAAAATCACTTTCCAGGAAATTGAAGACAAACTTGAAAAATGCCTAATGGTAATATAGAAATAAAATTAAATAAACATATTAAATGCTAGAAGCAATATATTTATGAAAGATAAAAGGTCTAAGAATATTACAATATAAGTAGTATTCCACTAAACTCAAGAAAATGTTGGAAAAAATAGGAGGGCCCTCTGACCCAAATTTGGCATATTCCCCAATCTTTGTATAGTGTACAAGTATTCACACTGCCAAAACCATGGCTGGCATGCTTCACAGAAAATCACAAAGGCAAATTATGAGGGCAATTCTTAAAATGTCTCTCCCCATTTAAACAAAATAAAAATGATTTTGTAAAATATCAAGCATTATTTTTCCATAAATATGTTCTCATGTCAAACCCAAGGATGCTTCCCCAATCAAATTTGGGGTGAATTAATTCATAAAAACAGATTAGAAAGGTGACAGAGTAATTAGTTTTATCTTCTTCAATAAGAGAATGTTTACACTGTTACTTCTCAATAAAAACTACTTATTTCCCCTTCCAAGAGCAACTGAAAATGGAAAAATACTTACCAAGAATATAGGAATGAAAATTTCTGGATCTATTAAAAACATAGATTTTTGCATTTGGGGGGATTTCTTTTTCATCTACATTCTTTTTTTTTTTTTTTTTTTAATTAATAGAGATGGGGGTCTCTCTATGTTGCCCAGGCTGGTCTAGAACTCCTGGCCTCAAGCAATCCTCCTGCCTTGGCCTTCCAATGTGCTGAGATTACAGGTGGAGCCACTGTGCCTGGTCAGCATTATTTTCTCAATATGAACACAAAAATAGAAAAGGCATTGATCTCAAAATCATAGCACTTGCCATGAACAAATGTCTTCTGTGAAGGGAGCTGGTGAAATTCCTAGTGTCATTTTGGGAAGCTACCCTGGTGGGAGAAGACAGGGCAGGGCTGGACTTGAGTGTCCACGTGCATGTGTCGGTAGGTGGGGCTGCTGAAAGGAGGGTACTTTTCTGCAACTTGAGTTTGGCCATTGATAACATTTTTAGAAATATAGCAACTTGTTGAAATAAAATAAAACAAGAAATCAGTCCTCTCAAAATTGAGTTGGAGTCTTTGCCCCCAATGCTAACTCTATCTGACCATAACTCCTGAGAAGAAAATAAACAAGCTGTACTTTTTCTACCAAGTTATCTAATTAGACCCATCTGGTGATCCCTGCCAAGATGCAAACAACATTATAATTATGGGGCTGTCACAGGCAGGAGGAAGGCAGACGGGACAGAAAATACATAAATCTTCACAAGAATGCCCCACACTATGCCCTGACACCCCCACCAGCTTCTACTTGGAGCTGATTTGACTTCATACTCCAAACTGAAGTAAATCAGTTAAATAACAGTCACACTATTTATCGCTAACCTTTTAAGTTTCATGGTAATTAATTGCTTGAAACCAGAAGAGAGCCGAGGATTTGGTAGGGGTGAATAGGCACCAGGGAATTGCATGACTGTTCTTTTTTTTTTTTTGGACGGAGTTTCGCTCTTGTTACCCAGGCTGGAGTGCAATGGCACGATCTCGGCTCACCGCAACCTCCGCCTCCTGGGCTCAGGCAATTCTCTTGCCTCAGCCTCCTGAGCAGCTGGGATTACAGGCATGCGCCACCATGCCCAGCTAATTTTTTGTATTTTTAGTAGAGACGGGTTTCACCGTGTTGACCAGGATGGTCTCGATTTCTTGACCTCGTGATCCACCCGCCTCGGCCTCCCAAAGTGCTGGGATTACAGGCTTGAGCCACCGCGCCCGGCCCTGCATGACTGTTCTTAAAAACACTAAAAAGTCTCCTTGGAAAAAAAAAACTTGAGGGAGAGGGAGAGTCATGATAAGGCATTTTATTGTAATTTTGGAAATAAGGCATTCACAGCAGTGCCCAAGAACTCTTAACAGGAAACTACTCCCGATCATTCAGCAAAAGACGTATAACAAAGTATCCTTTTCTAGTCACTGTTCCATTATAAAGGATGTAATTGCTGGAAGAATAAACTACAGGCAATGAAAGACCATCTGACAAAATGCAATATTATGGATTCTTTTGGTTTTTTTGTTTTTGTTTTTTTGAGACAGAGTCTCACTTTGTTGCCAGGCTGGAGTGCAGTGACACGATCTCGGCTCACTGCAACCTCCGCCTCCTGGGTTCAAGCGATTCTCCTGCCTCAGCCTCCCAAGTAGCTGGGACGACAGGCATGTGCCACCATGTCCAGCCGATTTTTTTGTATTTTTAGTTAGAGACAGGGTTTCACCATGTTGGCTAGAATGGTCTCAATTTCTTAACCTTGTGATCTGTCTCCCTCAGCCTTCAAAAGTGCTGGGATTTCAGGTGTGAGCCACTGCGCCTGGCCTATGGATTCTTGTATCAGCAACTTTCTTCTCTATTTAACATACAAAGTCTGTACAGTTACAAAGGTAACTCTACATACCTAGTGAACTTTTATTTACATTTGATTTTTTTTGCTGGCAAATATTAAAAACTGTAGGTTCAGTATATCATAACTGAACTCTCTCTCCTCCAAAATATTTCTGAGTATCGTTATGTTGATACTCTTACTCTCTTGGCATTAGAAATTAAATTTAACTTAACCTCCTGTGCCTGTAGATTCTCAGTGGAATTGCTTTTCTCTTCCTCCCTCGTCTGTCTAGCACACCACACCAAGTGACTACAAACAGAACAAGTATGAAAATTATAGCAACACCTTCTACAAAACTGCAAATAACCTGACAGAGGTTTAACTTTAAAAGAATAGCTATAGTCCTGTATTTATAAAATTACTTATCACAATAAATCAAAACCAAATATTCAGCAGCTCTATTCTAGAAGAAAAAAAGCTAATGCTAATCGACAAACAGAAGGCATACTGTATATAAGAAAATCAATACACAAATATTTTACTGAGTGTCTCTCGTGCTCAGCATAGTAGCAGTCAGAGATTCAACAACTAATATGCTCACACTTCCCTTAAATATACAAGGGCTATTGCAAACAGTGGTCAGTCAACATTGTTGTTAGAATTCATTTTCTTAAGACTCTAAGTCAACAACATTTGTATCATAGTCATATATTTTCCATAAGCTGACTGGGGGAATCTCTAAGGCTAACTGTGCTGTTACTATTAAATTTCATAAATTCAGGTACTGTTAGTACCCAGACTTTCACCAGGCCTTCAAATTTAGTATTTTACCTCAAGGAATTATTTCCTGCCTGTATGTAGCTTCAGACTCATCACCCACATTGGCAGTCAAGATCTTTTACTTCCTCTAAATTCCCTTAACACATTTGGTCTGTATCATACAACCATGCACTTATTTTAAGGTAGCTTCTTTTTATCCCCAAACAGGACATGAGCTTTTCAGAGGAGGGAACTATACTTTCCACTCCAATGGAAACCCCAAAATGGTCTGCAGCAGAATTCATACACACTGAGTTTAAGTGTATTAAAAACAAGCTAAATTTAAAATTGCACTGCATTAAGTAAGTTATCTCCTAAAGAGCTGTCTTAGTGTGGTTTCTGTACACTTATTAAGCACAAGCTTAGCCATTCACTAATTTTTGTTTTATCCAACAGGTCTTTTTGCCTCTTGAAGGGGCCTGTATGTATTTCTAGTTCCCAAACCGCCAATCCATCTGTACCCTGCAGCTGTTGCCTAGGTAACTAACCCAGCCAAATAAAAGATTTGTACACAATAGGAAAAAGGAAACTGAACTAGAAACTACAGCATCCCACATGCCTCTTAGCATCTCACCTGTGCAGCACAAAAAAATAACACACAAAAGGAAAGTCATCATGAGTCTTACCCCATTAAGTGGGGGCATCTTAAGAGGCTTTGACACTTATCATCTGTAGATCCAGACACTGTTAAAAAGATTTAATACAGCCAGTCTGGCATGTCTGTTTCCACAATGAGGATGATAAGTCATGTCATCACTACATGTAAAAGGAGTGTCACAGAAAATCTGTAACACAGGGGTTGTAAGGTCTGTCCGAGCAAATCATGGGAGTGCTTGCCAACCTGGCCAGAGAGAGGGTTTTCCTATAGAGGGTTGGACTTGAGCAAGAATAGTGAAGTTAACATTAGCTATTGTCTTCTTCCATCTTCCTGTTAAATTTTCCTACTACTGACAATGCTCTCTTCCTCTCATGGGACTCTCCCCGTCAGCTCCAGGTACTGTGATCTGGTGTGCCCGATCCCTTCCACAGATGTGGATCTCTTGCTCTAGTCTCTCCTTGGGGAAATAAAATCTGTTCTTGGCAAGCTGTTTCACTGGTTACACAGGCCAAAAAATGCTCTACCACAAAAGTCTTAATGATTGATAAATTCTTAATATACAGCCTCTCCCAAGAGCATTTGTATTTGAGTAAGGGGCAGTATCCCAATTAAACTGAAATTACAGAGTTTCATGTTTTAGCAATGTGCTGGCTGTAAGATGGAAGGGCAACAGGAAGGGGGAAGGTCCCAATGTATGCAGCCCTGCGTACCTCCCTGGGTAAGTCAGACCCTGGCAGCTCGCCCTCTGAATGAGTAGAAGCACAAAAACAACACGACAGACTACAGGTAACTTAAAAACTTCACACACTTATTTTTTTTCCCTCTAGAAACATAGCTAGTGGTGACCATTTTTATCTGCTATGATTTCTAAGCTGTATCTTAGGATATAGGTGCTTATAAAATAGCTAATTGGCCAAAAAAAAGGAGTAAACAGGTAAAAGAACCTTAATGAATCACCCATAGACAGTGTCTGAAAACTTGAGTAACATAAGAGGCTGAGGCTGAGCCCTCCTTTCCACTGTAGTAATAGCATCTCCTCCTGTGACGTTCACCTGTTCTTATCCTCCAGGGAGTTTCTAGTCACTGATCCCTACACTTTCTCCCCATCTTTCGCTTTCCTCTTGCCTTCATGTCTTTCCCTATCTAGCCGAGAGTCCTTGATTCATTATGTTACCAATTTTTATCTTTTCATTGCACCCACCTGGCAAAAATGATAGCCCTGACTCAACAGAAATTTCCTACTTCTTGTACTAACCTCCAGGCTGCGGAATGCTGATGGAGAAAATTGTATCAGAGCAGAGGGGTGCTGCTGTAAATTTCTAAATTTTAATCTCGGGGCCATCACCTCTGTCCAGAAACTAATTAGGTCTCACTAATTCAGTCCTTCACTGTTCTTTGCTAAGGCTGTTCAAAGTCTCCTGCACTCTCCTAAATATAAAAATCTACCACCTTCTTCACATTCAGTAGGTATCGGTCTCCATTATTTCTCAGAAAAAAAAAAGAGGCCATCAGACAGCAACTCCTCAACTGTCCACCATCAAACTTACAAATGTACCTGAACACATTCATTAATTCATCCTCACAATCCTTCTCCTTGTGTTTTGGATCCCATCCCCTCTCACTTTCTTTAGGATCTTGCCTAACACATTATTTTCTCTTTTCATATCTATCCTCTCTGGATCTCAATCTCCCCTACCACAAAACAAAACTATCCCATATGCCAACACATCATGTTTTCTGTTTCTGTCTTGCTTTGTCTAACCTCCCTTGCTCCCAGTCTTTCTTTTTTTTTTTTTTTGAGACAGAGTTTCGCTCTTGTTACCCAGGCTGGAGTGCAATGACACGATCTCGGCTCACCAAAACCTCTGTCTCCTGGGTTCAGGCAATTCTCCTGCCTCAGCCTCTTGAGTAGCTGGGATTACAGACATGCGCCATCATGCCCAGCTGATTTTTTGTATTTTTAGTAGAGACGGGGTTTCACCATGTTCACCAGGATGGTCTCAATCTCTTGACCTTGTGATCCACCCGCCTCGGCCTCCCAAAGTGCTGGGATTACAGGCGTGAGCCACTGCGCCTGGCCACCTTGCTCCCAGTGTTGGCCAGATTTCCTCCTCTTCTGCTGCCTCCATTTCCCAGAGTCTCATTCATTCTTCAACCTACTGAAACTTGGCTTTTGCCCCAACTATCCCTTTCATAGAGCTCTTGTGAAGCTCACTCACTCTATGTCACCAACTCTAAAGGATACTTAACATTTTAAGTCCTGGTCCCAACATTTTAGCAGCATTTGATATAGCGTCCTCAAACACATTTCCTTTGGTTTTGGTAACTCCCTCCACATCTACTGGTTTCTTAAGCTCCTCCTTTCATACACATGTTTTTCTTTCCCATTTGTTAAAATTTTGTGTTCTTTCTTGGATCTGGGTCTTCTATAGTGACTCTCTTTGCTTTAAATCCAAACTCTTTAAAATGGGCTATAAGGTCTGGGTTACACTGCTTCTACTTCTTCTCTTCCACTTAATTACTTTTCATACTTGATGCTCAAATTCTTAGATTAATTCTTAATTCATATATCTCCTTATATTACACACACCACAGGCCCTCATATATGCTGGTCCCTTTGCCTACAGTACTCTTCCAAACCTCTTTTCGTGGCTACTACCTATGACTAGAGATTACAGTTTCAGCTTAGGAGTCTCTTCTGGGATCTCTTCCTTGATGAGCTCTTACACTCCCATCCCGAGTAGAGTGCTTGTCCTCTGGGCTCCTATCAAAGCATTGTATCTCCTTACTGAACCTGATGAGATCATGGAAACCCCTAAATTTGTAGCCAGTCAGAAGCAGACGTATCCTGCAGCATCTGCATTAGGGGCAGCATCTGAATTTGTGGAGAACTGAGTCCTTAACTTGTGAGATCTGTACTAACTCCAGGTAATTAGAGTCAGAGTTGAGTTGTCTTATAGTGTACTGACTTGGGGTTAGAAAAGAGTACATATCTTTACACAAAAACTTATACATGAATGTTCATAGCAGCATTATTCATAATAGCCAAAAAGTGGAAGCAATACAAATATCCATCAACCGATGAATAAAAAACAAAATAGAATATCCATACAATGAATAATTTTTCAGCTATTAAAAAAAAGAACTGCTGATACATGTTACAACATGGATAAACCTTGAAAACAAAATGCTTTGTGAAAGCAGCCAGACACAAAAGACCACATATTGTATCATTCCGTTTACATGAAATGTCCAGAATAGGCAAATCCAAAGATGCAGAAAATAGACTAGGCTGCCAGGGGATGGGGAAAAAAGAAATTGGGAAATACAGGGTTTTTTTTTCTTGGAATGTTTCAAATATTCTGGAATTAGACATCGGTGATAGTTGCACAATTCTATATGAAAAATCATATATGTGAATACATGAAAAACCACTATGTTGTACTTTTAATTTTCTGGCCATTTTAAAGACTTTATAAATTGTACACTTTAAAATGGTGACTATTACCTCAAAAGAAATCCAATAATCGTTTAGATAAATACCAACTTAAATTCAGTAGCATACCAAAGCTTTACTCCAATATACCTCCATTCTCTCCCTTGTCTTTGAACTATTATTATGCAAATTGCATGTATGCACTATAAACCTATCAACATTTTTATAATTGATTTAAAGGAAAAAAGCAGTTATAAGCAAAAATACATTTGTACTGACTTTTACTTTTACCTATGTAGTTACCTTTACCAGTGCTCTTTATTTCTTTATGTGGATCCAAAATATTGACTAGTGTCTTTTTATTTCAGCCTAAGGACACATTTTAGTATTTCTCATAGAACACATCTACTTGAGATGAATTGTCTCCAGTTTTGTTTACCTTGAAATGTCTAAATTTCTCCTTCACTTTTGATGTATAGTTTTGCTGGATATAAAATTATTGATTGACAGTCTTTTTTTTTCCAATGTATGCAGCCCTGTGTACCTCCCTGGGTAAGTCAGACCCTGGCAGCTCGCCCTCTGAATGAGTAGAAGCATAAAAACAAAACAACAGACTACAGGTAACTTAAGAGTCTCACTGTTTTCCCAGCTGGAGGGCAGTGGCATGATCTTAGCTCACTGCAACCTCTGCCTACCAGGTTTCAAGTGATCTTCCCACCTCTGCCTCTTGAGTAGCTGGGATTACAGGCATGTGCCACCATACCCAGCTAATTCTTTAGTATTTTTAGTAGAGATGGTATTTCACCATGTTGGCCAGGCTGGTATCTAACTCCTGACCTCAAGTAGTCTGCCCACCTTGGCCTCCCAAAGTGCTGAGATTACAGGCATGAGCCACCGCACCCAGCCGAGAGTTTTTCTTACAGAACTTTCAACACGTCCTACTGTATACTGGCCTAACAGTTTTTGATGAGAAGTCAGCCGTTAACAGTATTCAGAGGTCAGAAGTCAACAGTTAACAGTGAATCCCTTGCATATGAGGATTCACTGTTTTCCTGCTCCCTTCAAGATTCTCTTATGTCTTTGGCTTTCAACTATGATGTTACTGAATGTATATTACTTTGAGTCTATCCTACTTAGAATCTGTTAAATTCTTCAATGTACATATTAAAGTTTTTCAACAAATTTGGGGAGTTTTTAGCCATTATTTCTCTAGACATTCTTTCCACTCCTTTCTTTTTCTCTCTTCTTTAGTAATTCCCATTATGTGTATGTTGGTATACCTGATAATGTCCCACATGTTTCTTATGCTCTCTTCACTTTTCATGATTTATTCTTTTTGTTCCTCATATATAATAATCTCAATTGATGTGTCTATAAGTTTGATGATTATTTCTACTGCTGATTTGTTTTAGCTATTTAACTTTTCAACTCTTGAATTTCTATTTTATTTCTGAAAATAATGCCTATCTCCATTAGATATTCTCTATGTGGTAAGCCACTGTTTTCAAACTTTCCTTTGTGTGTGTGTGTGTGGTTTTTTTTTTGGTAACATAATTACAATAGCTGATTTAAACTCTGTCTAGTAAGTCCAATGTCTGGGCTTCATCAGGGACAGTTTCTATTGAATGCTTTTATTTTTCCTGTATATAGGCCACACTTTCCTGTTTCTGTGTCTTGTAATTTTTAGCTGAAAACTGGACATATGAATAATATAATGTGATAACTAAGGCAATCAAATTCCTCCTTCCCCAGGATTTGTTGTTGTTACTGCTCTACTTTCTTGGAATCTTTCTGTAAAGTCTGTATCCTTTGTTGTGTGTGGCCTCACCTATTAGATTAGTTTAATAGTCAGCTAGTGGTTAGAACAAGGTTTCTTTAAATGTTTTGAACCAATAAGTTTCTCAGCCTTTGCTGAGGGGGTCTCTCTGTGTGCTGTGGCACATCATCAATGCTGTAGAAGACAATTAATTTTGCCTTGGCCCTCACTTCCTGCTTGCATAGAGTCCCAAATCAGGTAGAGATGAGAGAGTAGGGCTTTCCTAGTTTTTCCTGGGCATGTGGACATTCCCAAACATGTGTGGCCTTTCAGGTTTTCAGACAAATGTTGGAGCTTTTCAAAAACTCCCATGGACACTCTTCTTCAAATTTTCCTTCATGTTTGCCTGTCCGTCTTTCTTACCCCCAATACCTCAGGAACCTGTGATGTTGAACAACTCCTGCTGATTGTTTGTAACAAATGCCCTAGGAATAGAACAGAGCGAACTCTGAATCTGATCAAATAAAGATAAGCCCTGAAAATTAACATTTTCAGTGAGCTGCCAGATAGATCTAATAGTGACAATTCTCTGGGGATGGGGCTTTAAGGAGTGCCAAACCCCCTGCCCTCTCAGTTGGTGGCTAAGCTGCTAGTTTTCACAGCTACTATAGTTGTGAGGCTACTGGCTTTCAAGCATACTGGTGACAGGTAGATGGAATTAGCACAATTTAAACTGCCACAAAGTTTTCTGTTCCTATCAAAATCCAGGCAATTTTCTCAAATGCTCCTTGGATTGTTATAAGCTTTAGTTAATTTCCAGAGTTCTGAAAAGCTTGATCTAATAGTTTTGCCAGTGTTCTTGTTGCTTTTATTGAGGGGCAGATTTTTGGAGATCCTTACTTTGCCTATTCCAGAAGTTAAACTCAACAACAGGTCACAATTTGAATTTTAGTTTTGTCACTCACTTGGGCAAGTCAGTTAATCTTTCCAAGCATGCTTCAGCAGAAAAATAATACAACTACCATTTAGGTATATGTGAGAATTAAACAAGATAATGAGATAACACCTGAAAGGTAATCAGAACTGTAAGCACTGAATAACAATTACATGTTTTCAGGAAAAGAAATTAGGTATTTTTGTTTAGGTTAAAACATACACAGGACGGTACAAGACACAACAATTTAACACAGTAGTGTACTCATGAAACTCACATTCCAACATAAAAAGGGTGCTAAGGCTATTAGTCATAAAAAATAGTCAGGACATTACTTCCCTGTTCAACTTTTTAGTGTATTATTCAGGTTGATGACCACACACAAGGCAAGTTCAGGCTTGCTCAAATAAAAGCTCTGGGGATGGATTTTATTGGAATACCAATGCTGGAAGCCTGGAGATTGAGATGCTTTGCTATTATAATGAAATGACAAAATGTTCTGTTATATAACAAGTAAAAAATTGTCATTACCCTTTAAGTTTGATTTTCTTTTTCCTTATATACTATTGGCTGTTCCCTCTATCCCGATTTAAAAGAAAGCTATTACCACCTGTTTATAAGCATCACTGTAGTTTGGAGACCTTATTTTACAGTTGACTAAATCGTACCCAACACTGCGCATATATTACAACTTATTCTATTAGCTCTTGCTCCCTAAACTGACCTTATGTTTAATCCCATAAAGACATTTTGTTTAATCCCATAAAAACACTAACTAGCAGCAAATCTCTATTTTAAAATCTGCTTTATTGACAAGTACAACCTGCTACCAGAATCTGTCCTCACTATAACTCTGCCAATCACTGAAGCTCTTAACATATAATGCATGAAGAATTCACTAAAGAAAAGCTTACCACAATGTTTAAACTATCCATACAATGTATAGAAAATATGTGGAAGGATATTTGTCATATTGCAAACAGTAGCCTACTCTGGTTGAACAGAACTGGAGGTGAAGTGGGTATAGCAGGTGAGAACCTTTGTATTTTTACTCTGTCTTATCCAAGTGTATATAAATCCATACAATTCTGTCTTTGAAAAAAAAATAATGTTTGCTTTATATTTTAAAATTCTAAAAGGTTTATAGGATATTACATATTAAATTTAAGTAAAGTGTGCTAATTGCATTTATATTACACACTGTGAAATCTTTCAATCATGTATGAATTTAAGCACATGCTCTGGATCTAAAAGATTTTAAAAGTATGCCAAAGAAATTAGCATAAATCAAAGTCAATCAGGTAGAAGGCTAAAATGGAATTTAAATTACAATGTCTACATTTTCTGTTCCATTCCAATTAGGGTATCATGAGAAACTCCCATGGAAGAATTCCATTCAAGGATACTTATTGTTTCTTCCCTGATTAATCTGGCAAAAGTAGCCCTTTATTTCACCTGAATGAATAACCTCTATGGTTTGTAAATAGAACTGGGCTGGATTAAGGTGGGACTGGTGAAGAGAATGAAAGTTAAACTTAGTAGGTTAAATAATTCTCTCGGGCAGAAAAGTACTGTGGGATTGTCTGTAAAAGTATTTTAACAAAAAGACTAAACATTAATGACCTCATAGCCTCACAGAAAAGGATTGCCCATGGACAATGATCAAGAAACAAGCAAGCAATGCAGCAGACAATAGCAGCTGTCAATCAAGTAAAGCTCCGGGCCAAAACAGTCATAAAATTAGAGAATTTTGAGCTGGCAGGGATCTCAGATATCATCTGTTCTAATCTCCCCAAATTAGGGTTTAGAAAATACTGAAGCCCAGAGAGATTAAATGATTAATCTACGGATACAAAGTTAACTAGCAGCACTGAGACTAAAACCCAGGTTTTGAATTACCCACTTCAAAACTTCCTAGCACGTGATGCTAACTTCCCTGAACAGCATTCATTGAATAAAGAAAATGAACAGTATTCTTAAAAATACCTCCAGGAACATTTAGACTTCTATCAGAACAGACTTAATTACAATTTTGTAAGCACAGTGATAGTGAATCTAAACTTTCATGGGAGATTAAAAAAAAAATAGAGAGAGAGGGAGATGTCATGTTTGGGTTCCTCTTGTCAGTTCACAGGAGTGAAGTGGGTTTTGTTCCCTATAAAATGTAACCTCTTCCTGCACTAGCCACTATTTCTCATAAATGTTTAAGGAACATCCCGCTCTCAGCTCATTCTCCTTAAAGAAACATCCCAATATCTTTGTCTGAAGAACAAAAGGATTCCCTACATCAACTTTAGGCTCTTATCCTATCTCCAAGGAAACTTGGCTATTTATAGTCTACTCTCAGACATCAAAATGAACACTCCTATTTGTCTTACCTATTTGCATAGACCAGAAAATGTGTACTACTATCTTCTCAGAAAGGAATTTGTAGAGTAAGTCACAATAGCAAAGGATCCATTTATGATCTCCAGATCTATTAAAGTAACTGCTCTTTTTCAACTAGTTGATATTTCAATATTAAACAGCTTTAAATCATTTCTCTACTAAATTGTACTCCCTTAACAATTTATACAAGTATAGTAATTCTCTGACATTAAATCAAATTCTAAACCATTTAGTCATACATGTGTTGTCTTCACAGGAAGATAGAATATCCGCAGTTCAAGTTCAGGTTTTAGATTAAGACTCAAATATGGCTAGGCGCGGTGGCTCAAGCCTGTAATCCCAGCACTTTGGGAGGCCAAGGTGGGTATATCACGAGGTCAGGAGTTGGAGACAAGCCTGGCCAACATAGTGAAGCCCTGTCTCTACTAAAAATACAAAAATTAGCTGAGTGTGGTGGCGTGCACCTATAATCCCAGCTACTCAGGAGGCTGAGGCAGGAGAATCACTTGAACCTGGGAGGTGGAGGTTGCATTAAAACGAGATTACACCCCTGCCCTACAGCCAGGGTGACAGAGCAAGACTTCGTCTCAAAAAAAAAAAGAGAAAGACTCAAATCCAGGTCCACCACTTACTGGCAGTGAGATTTTGGGCAAGTTAATTAACTAACCTCTATGTAACTCAGTTTTATCAGTAAATGCAGAATGACTTCCTAGTATTGTGTGGATTAACAGAATGTATACGAAGCACTCAGAATAAATGCCTGGCACAGAGTAAGAACTTGATAAATGTTAAATATTATCAATAATGTGTTGCTATTTCAATAGATGTACTTTTACTTAAAAAAAGGAAATAGGCCAGGTGCTATGGCTCAGCTCACGCCTCTAATCCCAACCCTTTGGGAGGCTGAGGCAGGAGGATCACTTAAGGCCAAGAGTTTGAGCCTGGGCAACACAGTGGGACTTCATCTCTACAAAAATTTAAAAAATCAGCTGGGCACGGTGGTGCACCTGTGGTTCAAGCTACTCAAGAGGCTGAGGTGGGAGGACTGCTTGAGCTCAGAAGTTTGAGGCTGCAGTGAGTTATGATCATGTTACTGTACTCCATCCTGGGCAACAGAGACCCTCTCCCTAAAATAAATAAACAAATTAAATTATACATAAGGAAAGAAAAAAGAAATAAGAGAAACATAGTCTGGGATTCCATCTCTTAAATTTTTTTATTAATTTTTTTAGTTTTCTCTTAAATTTATTGTCTCATAGTACCTTTGAGTCTCTTGCTTTCTTAGAAGAAAAATCATAAATTCATGCCCTATTTATGTAGATCCACTTATTTTTAAATGAATCAGAATTGTAAAAGTTTAGAGCCTCACAAATATGAGGAAAGTAAGTTTAACACTGAGACAAGTGTTTCTCTGTGCCATCAGTATGGTGCCTCAATTATAAAGTGAATAAAGAGTGGAAAGCTTTGGAGAAAGACAAAAGTTCTGGTTCTGACAACTGTTCTTCCATTTAATCTTTAAGAGAAGCTTGTTTTCTCATTGTAGTTAAATATGGTATAAGATTAAAAATGTAAGGTGATATCTCCCTCAATTTTCAACTTCAGAAATCATTATCTAAGCTTTTGCAGAAAAATATAAAATAAATCCCTCAATAATTAGCATACATTTGTGGTAGCCATAATCTCCTAAGCAAACAGATGGTGGTCTAGAAAAACCATACTTCAGAGAAGGTTTCTCATGATCTTGAGAAGCCTGGCACCACACCATGAGATATGCCTGGCTTTTCTGTCCAAGTTTAGTAGGCACAAGTGTGCTATACCAAGCTTTCACTCATTCAGCAAATACTCACTGAGCCCATGATATGTGCAATACACTGTAGGATGTATGAAGAACACAAGAAGACATGATCCCTGTATTTCAATAACTTACATACACAGAGCCAGGATGCACGTCCACAGAAAGTTAAAAAGCACAATACATAGCAGGGTGTGAGTTAATACCAAGGGAACTGTGTGGTCTTGTGTGATTAGGAATCTGGACGTAAGCACTCTGTCCACAGGCACCACTACCATGGAATTTTGAGCAAAAAGCTTTACTGTCTTTAGGTCTAGTGTCCCATTTTATAAGTGATATCCTAAAAGATTTCTGATAACCCTTCACAATGTTGACATTAGGTTTACTGAAGCCTAGTTTAGATATAATAAAATTTACATTTAAAAATGTATAATTCAGTGAGTTCTGACAAATATATGTAGCCATCTCAATCATGATATAGAATATGTGCATCACCATAAAAAGTTCCCACACTCCTTTACAATTAGCCTCCTGCACCAAGCTCCCAAGACAGATCTGCAATCTGCGTCCTAACAGTATAGTTTTGCCTCTTGCAGAATTTTACATAAATGGAATCATATGCAATCATGAATAAGACTACTATAAGCATTTGTGTAC
Source organism: Sapajus apella (assembly GCF_009761245.1). NCBI lineage: Eukaryota > Metazoa > Chordata > Mammalia > Primates > Cebidae > Sapajus > Sapajus apella. Next base: position 8,530,078 of record NW_022436991.1, on the reverse strand, counting down.
AGGTCTTTGTAAAGACATGTTTTCATTTTTCCTGTGTTAATACCTAGGAGTGAAAATAGTCATATGGTAAGTGTATGTTTAAATTTGTAAGAAACTACTCAACTGTTTGCTGAAGTGGTTGTACCTTTTTTTTTTTTGAGATGGAGTTTCACTCTTGTTGCTCAGGCTGGAGTGCAATGACAAGATCTTGGCTCACTGCAACCTTCACCTCCAGGGTTCAAGTGATTTTCCTGCCTCAGCCTCTGGAGTTGCTGGGATTACAGGCACGTGTCACAAAGCCTGGCTAATTTTTGTATTTTTAGTAGAGATGGGGTTTTACCAAGTTGGCCAGGCTAGTCTGGAACTCCTGACCTCAAATGATTGGCCTGCCTTGGCCTCTCAAAGTGCTTGGATTACAGGTATGAGCCACCACACCTGGCTGGCTGTACTATTTTACATTCCCAGCAGCAATATCTGAAAATCTAGTTGTTTGTCATACTCATTAACACTTGGTATTTTCAATCTTTTTCGTTTTAGCCATTCTAAAAATGCAGAGGCAGGCATGTAGAGCTCTCTTACTGTGGTTTTGTTTCCTTTATGTTTAACGATATAGAACATATGTTCATGTATTTATTTTGCCATCTTTGGTCTGTTAAAATCTTTACCAATCAAAAAAAGTCAAGTTGACTAATGATTAAATTTAAGAGTTCTTTATATATTCTGAATACAAGTCCATCTTCTGACATGTGTTTTACCAATATTTCCCCCAAAGCCTTGCCTTTAAATTTTCTTAGCAATGGCTCTTGAAGGACAAATGTTTTATATTTTGAGAGTCCAATTTGTCAATTTCTTCTTCTTTTTTTTTTTTTTTTTTGAGACAGAGTCTTACTCTGTCACCCAGGTTGGAGTGCAGTGGCACAATCTTGGCTCATGCAACCTCTGCCTCCTGGGATCAAGTGATCCTACTGCCTCAGCCTCCTGAGTGGCTGGGACCACAGACGTGTGCCACCATACCTGGCTAATTTTTGTATTTTTGGTATAGATGCATTTTTACCATATTGCCCAGACTGGTCTTGAACTCCTGAGCTCAAACGATCCACCTGCCTCAGCATCCCAAAGTGCTGGGATTACAGGTGTGAGACACCGTGCTCCGTCACTTTGTCAATTTCTTATCCTCCCTTTTGCAGCTACTTAGTGGCAAAGGAGGAAAACCCCATTGATATGGTTTGGCTGTGTCCCCTCCCAAAATCTCATCTTTAATTATAATCCTCATAAACTCCACGTGTCAAGGGAGAGACCAGGTAGAGGAAACTGAATCATGGGGGTGATTTCCTCCATGCTGTTCTTTTGATAGTGAGTTTTCACGAGATCTGATGGTTTTATAAGTGTTTGGTAGTTCCTCCTGTGTTCATTCTCTTCCCTGCCACCTTGTAAAGAAGGTGCCTTGCTTCCCCTTCATCTTCTGCCATGATTATAACTTTCCTGAGACCTCCCCAGCTATGCTGAACTGTGAGTCAATTAAACCTCTTTCCTTTATAAAATACCCAGTCTCGGGTATTTTTTTACAGCAGTGTGAGAATGGACTAAAACACACACCATCTTAATCCCAGACTGAGGCTTAGGCAATCAGAGATGACATCAGTTAGGATACCAGAATAAAAAACGTTTATTATCTCTAGAGCTGTCTCTAAGAGATGCCCAAGAGCTCATGAAAAAGGCTGTCAAGGAGAATTCAACCTTCCTCATTACATCTGGACAGCTAAACATTATATCACCTCAACCATTTATAGGACAAGAATATAGTAAGAATGGTACTTACTACTGTATCTAGAAAAAACTGTCTAACCCAGATGCTTGGAAAACATCACTTATATTACCTTTGGATGATCAATGAATGGCAAAGTATATTCACTGTTTGAATAAATAGATTATATACGAAAAATAAAGAGATGACAAATATATCTGGCAAGAGAAAGACAGGGTTACTACATCACAACAGAAAGTCTCAGTTAAAACAACCAAGGTTATTTCAAAGTATAATTCTTATAAAACCAAAGTTTGTTAAGAATAAAAATCATACAGGGCTGGGAATGGTGGCTCACGCCTGTAATCCTAGCACTTTGGGAGGCTGAGGCAGGTGCATCACTTCAGGTCAGGAGTTTGAGACTAGCCCGGCCAACATGGTGAAACCTCATCTCTACTAAAAATATAAAAAATTAGTAGGGTGTGGTGGTGGGCACCTGTAATCCCAGCTACTTGGGAGGCTGAGGCAGGAGAATCACTTGAACCCAGGAGGCAGAGGTGGCAGTGAGCCAAGACTGCACCACTGCACCCCAGCCTGGGTAACAGAGCAAGACTCTGTCTTAAAAAAATGAAAAACAAAAAACAGAAGGTCACCAAAGAGTTCTTCTTCAAGTTGGTTCTCAAGCTGCTCTTTTCTGCTCACTCCATAGTCTCTTCCTAGGCAATCGCAGCTGGGCTCACTGATTCAATTATCACCTAAAAGACAATGACTCACAAATTTATCTCTAGCTAAGACATCTCTTTTAAGCTCCAGATTCCTGCTTATTACTTACTTAATATTTCCACTTGGATGCCTCAAAGGCATCTCAAGCTCAGCAAATACAAAACCAAACTATCCTCCATCTCAAACCTCCTAGTGGTCCTTCTCAATGGCAGCACTATTCATCTAGCTGCACAGGTCAGTTATTCTTAACTCTTTCCTCTTCTTACCCCCATAGGTTCCCACTCTGAAATTGCGAAGTGGAATTTACCTCCTAAACAAAAGTCTATCCTCCCCTATCTGTCTACATGTCCAACATCCCAACCCAAGTCAAAGTCAATTCTCAGCACTCAATTCTTACCCCTTCCAATCCTTTCTTCTTCATACTATAGAGCAATTGTTTCTAACATGCAATCTGATTTTTGTTACATTACCTTAAATCTTTTAATGGTTTCCATCACTCTTAGGATAAAGAACAAAATCTCTACAACGGTCTACTAGGTCCTGTATTACCTGAAGTATGCCTATTTCTTCAGACATATCTCATCTCACTCCTTCCCCTTGGCTCTATACAAGTTCGCCTCATTGGTTTTCTTCAGCTCCTAAAGACACCAAACTCTTTTCCACTCCAGGGCCTTTGCACATTATTCTTTCTGCTGGCAGAACCATTTCCTGCTCATGTTCTTGCTAGCTCCTGCACTTCCTTTCATTTCTAGTTTATGTGTCATTTTCTTAGGGAAGACTAAAGTTACTCGTAACTTCTTCCTGTTAATAGGTTTTGGTTAAAACTACATTTCTCCCTTTATAGCACTATGACAATTATATTTATTTCTATTTTTTTTGTTGATTGTCTCTTAACTGCTAGATAAGTTCTGTATGTGACCAGTATCTATCTTATTTTCTGTATGTGGCCAGTGTGTATCTTACATATCTAATACCTAGCATAGTGCCTGACATACAATGTCCTCAATAAATATTAAGTGAATGAACTATCAATCTCTTCTATATAACTTTCGTGTCTTATTCAGAACCCATATGCAACGATTCAACGTGCAACCCAAAATTCATGTGTTGGAAACAATCTGCAGTGCAACCATATTGGGAGGTGGGGCCTAATGGAAGATGTTCATGTCACATGGACTCCACTCTCATAAGTGGATTCAAGTTGCTATAAAAAGAGCTTGTGAGAATGAAGTCACTCTTCTACCATGTGAGAAGAGTATTCCTCCCCTCTGGAGGATGCAGCATGAAGGCATCACCTTGAAAGCAGAGACTGACACCTAAGCTGCTAACACTTTGATCTTGGATGTCCCAGACTCCAGAATTGTGAGGAATAATTTCTGCTCTTTACAAATTACCCAGTCTTAGGTATTCTGTTATAGCAACAAAAATTGAATAAAGACAAACACATTTTATCACATTATACTCTCTCTAAAATAATAATTTAGGGAATGGTTGATAATTTTTCATTTTAAGGAAGAAATCATTTATACAGTAACTTTCCTAGGCCACTGATACTATTTAATTAACTATTTGATAGGAAAGGAAATAGAAAAATCTAGAAACAAATATGTATTTCAGTAAGTCAGCAAAACATGCTTCATTTTAGGAACATATCCAGATAATAACTATGAATCCTAATGTTCTCATTTATTTCATCGACTAAAGGTATCCCTAGAATAGAATCAGAAATCCATTTTTAACATGGCCAGCCAACTGTTATCTGAGATGTGTCTTGGGGAATATGTTGGTTCCTAATGGAGTAGGCTGGTTCCTGGGACAGTGAAATGTAAACAAAGAGAAACCAGAGACACATTCAAAAATTTGTGTTTGTCTAATTTGAAAGGAGGGAGAAAAGGAAATGACAAGAGAAACTTTAAGGAAAAAAAGAAGACTACAGAATTGACAATTAATGTCTGAACTCATGCCTCAGTGGTAGATGTCCTAGAATATATTTGTCAAAGTAAAGGTTTTAGAAAGAGAACTAAATAAGCCTAGTCCCCAAGAGGGGAAGTCTCCCAGACAAAGTTACGTAGTCTAGCATAGGGTATACAGGCGGCTTACTTTTGCCACCTCTCTGAAAGCAGCAATACACCCCAAGGTTCTACCCTGTCCCGCTCCCTGACTGTCCAAATTAGTTCCCTTAGGTTTACTGGTCTTTTGGGACCACAGTGTGGAGCACGTATCACCAAACAGCTTCACGATTTTTGGCATGATCCAACTGCATGCTTTGTACTATTCAAGTCAGTAAGGCAGCCGAACTATTCTTGCTCTAAAGTTAGTGAAAAACACAGGCATTTAACAGGCATAATGAAAAGTCATTTTTTTCCCATCCTAAAGTGGTGGCTAAAGATTAAGATGACTACAATTATCAGCTTGCTATGTGACAGCAACACCTACTAACCCATTTTCCTTTACAAAACCCAATACTGGATAGCATTTTTGTGACTTGAGCTGAAAGGATCAGTTTTTCAAGAAGCTTATTTGCATTAAAGACTGAAGAATTGTTCTGGAAAGAATTTACTCTCATGGGAGAAAAAGTCTAGGAAGCAAAGTTAAGCTAGTAATAAAGACTTTACCATCCATCATAAAGCAGGAGTGATTCTGAGTACTGCATGGTGTCCCTTCTATTTGCCTCCAGTGGATGTGTATCTAAGCACAAGGAGGATGCACAGGTAGTGGGAAAAAATAGCTAGTTCCTTTAAAAGTCTGCAAGATACTGGAGGAAGTGGAAATCCCATTGTCGTACTGTTATAGTCAGGGTGTAACATAAAATGAAACTATTTCAGTAGTGCGTAATGTCGTTCATTTCAGTGTCCTGTCATTGAGAGGATACCAGTATATCAACACTTCACCTAGAGGAAGCAGTGGTGGATGTAGCAATACCCAGAAGCAGTGTGTTGACTAAGGTGACCAGGCAGATGCCATGCTACCCAGTGGAAATAGCATCAATCCTTGCAGTGCCAGTTGGCACAACACCGATGTATCATGTTGCACAGAGGTTGACTAGGCTTGTTCACCCTCAAAAACAGGTGGAGAGAAGCCAAGACTTTTCAGTGGGCTAGAGACTTGACTCAGCTGAGTACAGGTTATGCTTACAAAGTTTTAATCATTTATACCAGACATAATAAACGTAAAGGAAAAAAAATCCTATCTTTGTAAAAGAGAATAGATTAAATGATTTATGGAGATAAATGCCTTTGACATGTTTAAATAATTTTAATTAAGTAATAAGACCCAAATTATTCCTCTAAAATGAAAATGTGAAAAAATATTTGTGAACAATCTTAAGGAAAAAGAAAGGTGTCCAATTAGTAGATTCTCTTTCTAAATAGTCAAGATAGTGGGTACAGACACTCACTTTTGTTTCCTATCACAGGCGGGGCCTGAGTCAAGGTTTTGGTGAGACATTTATGCAATCAAATTGTGTAGCATTGCTCTAATATAAGTATGAATTACTAGGATATGAACTTATGAACAGGATTAAAGTTTTTTGTTTTCCTCAAAAAGATGTTAAAAAAACACGAACAAAATTTCAGAGGCTCCTTAGTAAACAATGTAAAGAGACAGAGTAAGGTTGGTAAGACGTTGGAGAACGGTTGAGAGTAGAGTATCATTTATCTTTGAAAAATTATATTCCATGGAATTTAACTTTCAAGGAAAAATTGGCATGAGAGATGGAATACCTACTCAACAAAAATGTGTCTTCCTGGCTGGGTGTTGTGGCTTATGCCTGTATATCCAGCACTCTGGGAGGCCAAGGCAGGAGGATTGCCTGGGCCCAGGTGTTTGAGATTAGCCTGAGCAATAGAGTGAGACCCTGTCTTTGCAGAACATTTAAAAGTTAGCCAAGTGTGGTGGCACGTGCCTGTGGTTCCAGCTACTGGGGAGGCTGAGGCATGAAGGTCATCTAAGACCTGGAGATTGAGGCTGCGGTGAGCTAAGATCGCACCACTGCACTGTAGCCTGGGCAACAGAGGGACACTTTGGCTCAAAATGAAACAAAAAAGGTGTCTTCTTTTTATTTCTTATATGGTTTGGCAAAACCTGCAAAGTCATCAAGGTTAGAAATGATACTGGAATTTCCCCAGCCATCTCTCACAAATGATAAATGACTTTTCTTTCTCCCTATATATACATCTTTTAAACTAAAATTTGAAAATGTACTATACACATTTGCTGCAAAAATTCAAAGACACAAAAGGGTATAGCATAGAGTGATAAGTACATTACCTCTCAACAGTGGGCCTCCAACTACTCAGTTTCCTTTCCTTGAAGCAACAACTACTTTTTTTTGGGAGACAGAGTCTTCCTCTGTTGCCCAGGCTGGAGTGCATTGACATGATATCAGATCACTGTAACCTCTGCCTCCCAGGTTTAAGTGATTCTCCCACCTTGGTCCCCCAAGTAGCTGGGATTACAGGTGTCCACCACCACACACCAGCTAATTTTTGTATTTTTAGTAGAAACACGGTTTCACCATATTGGCCAGGCTGGTCTCAAACTCCTGACCTCAAGTGATCCACCTACCTTGGCATCCCAAAATGTTGAGATTACAGCCATGAGCCACTGTGCCTGGGTGCCACCACAACTTATTGTGTGTCTTTACAGGAGGGATAATGTATGCATATACAAAAGCATGCATCTGTGTGTATCATTTTTAAAATGACCCATGCAGTGACGGTAACATATATGATGTTCAATACCTGCTTTCCAACACTTATTTTTAATAATTAACAAATACAAAATGTTTCTAAAATCATATAAGGTTAAGCAAAACTATCACATAATGAACCCCCATTCATCCACAGGGCCAGTTTAAGAAGAAAGAATAGGCCAGGTGTGTGGTGGCTCATGCCTGTAGTCCCAGCACTTTGGGAGGCCTAAGTGGGTGGATCACCTGAGGTCAGGACATTGAGACCAGGCTGGCCCACATGTATGGCAAAACCCCGTCTCTGCTAAAAATACAAAAAAATTTAGCTGAGCGTGGTGGCATGCGTCTGTAATCTCAGCTACTCTACTTGGGAAGCTTGTGCCCTCTCTAATCCTGTTTTCTCTCCTGAGGTAACCACTCTCCTTGATTTTGTGCTTATTAATTCCTTGCTTGTAGTTTTACTATGTTTTTTTCCCTAAACACGTTGTTTAGTTTTATGTTTCATGTAGTTTAATAAATTATATTAAACATTATGTAAATGGAATCTAATCTTATTATATGTATGTTTCCACAATTTGTTTCTCTTGCTCAACATGATTGTTTAAGATTCAGATTGTTATAATTCATTTATTTTTCATGGCTGTATAGTGTTCTCAACATTTATTTATTCTACTCTGGATACAGATTTCTAGAAGTTTGTTGCTGTTTTCTTTTTTTTTTTTTTTTATTGCATTTTAGGTTTTGGGCTACATGTGAAGAACATGCAAGACTGTTGCATAGGTACACACGTGGCAGTGTGATTTGCTGCCTTCCTCACCATCACCAACATCTGGCATTTCTTCCCATGCTATCTCTCCCCAACTCCCCACCCCCCGCTATTCCTCCTCTATTTCCCCCCAACAGACCCCAGTGTGTGATGCTCCCCTCCCTGTGTCCATGTGTTCTCATTGTTCAACAGCCACCTATGAGTGAGCACATGCTGTGTTTGATTTTCTGTTCTTGTGTCAGTTTAATGTGAATGACGGTTTCCAGGTTCATCCACGTCCCTCTACAAAGGACATGAACTCATCATTTTTTATGGCTGCATAGTATTCCATGGTGTATATGTGCCACATTTTCCCTGTCCAGTCTATCATCGATGGGCATTTGGATTGGTTCCAGGTCTTTGCTATTGTAAACAGTGCTGCAACGAACATTCATGTGCATGTGTCCTTATAGTAGAATGATTTATAATCCTTTGGATATATACCCAGTAATGGGATTGCAGGGTCAAATGGAATTTCTATTTCTAGGTCCTTGAGGAATCGCCACAATGGTTGAACTAGTTTACACTCCCACCAACAGTGTAAAAGTGTTCCTATTTCTCCACATCCTCTCCAGCATCTGTTGTCTCCAGATTGTTTAATGATCGCCATTCTAACTGGCATTAGATGGTATCTCAATGTTGTTTTGATTTGCATTTCTCTAATGACCAGTGATGATGAGCATTTTTTCATATGTTTGTTTGCCTCATGTATGTCTTCTTTTGTAAAGTGTCTGTTCATATCCTTCGCCCACTTTTGAATGGGCTTGTTTTTTTCTTATAAATGGCACTATGAATGTTTCTGTCGCCTGGGGAAAATAAGCAAGAATTCCTCCAGAATCTGTTAATAAGTAAAACTGCCAGGTTGTAAGGTTTATACCCATCTTTAAATTTATTAGATAATACCAAATTGTTTTCCAAAGGGGCTATGTAAAAATGTACTTTTCTCCCAGCAGTGTGTAAGTGTCCCACTTGTTCTACATATTCTTGCCAATACCTGATACTGTCTGCACCTGGCAATTTTGCTTAACATATAATAGAGAATCTTACATATTGGCACACACAGGGCTGCCTCATCCTGTCTAAAGGGCTTCACAGTATTCTAGCATATAGATATACCGTATTTACACAGTATTCTATTGAGACAACTATCCAGTATTTCTCTTTATTGGATTATTTCCAGTCTTTTGTTATTTTAAACAATAACAATGAACAATCTAATTTATCTGTTACAAAATTCATTTCACAAATGAAACTATAAATTCCTAGAAATAAAATTTCCGGGTTAAAGAGTATATGCATTTAAAATGTTAATAGATAGGGCCAAATTATTCTGCATGGGTATTATAGGAAAAAAAACTCTCAAACCATGTTTTTTTCCCCCTCATTGTCACACCACAGCAAGCAACACAGAAGGCTTTTGTGGCCAAACGTGTGGGGTTTTCCCCTATGCACCAAGCAGTGGACACCAGCCAGGTGTCCTCTAATTAAATTCTGACACTACTGTCTACATGGAGATAGTGTCAGATCCCATGGGTTGACAGCTCAGTCCCCAAGACTGCCACACTCCCCTATCCCAGACACCTGTCAGTCACAAGCCAGGGCCTCCAAAACTTCTGACTGGCTTCAAGTTGGGGATCCCATGATCCCCACTTTGGGTTCAATTAACTTGCTGGAACAAGTCACACAACTCAGTGAAACACTTATGCTTACTATTTATTGTTAATATAAAGGATATTGCAAAGGATATAGAAGAAGGGATGTGTAGGGTGTGGTATGGGGGAAGGGGCATGGAGCTGTTGTTGGTACTTCCCTTAATGAAGTACAAGAACTCGTTAAATTTAAGGAAATTACCCATTTGTCTGTGGTTTGAGCTATTAATGTTTTAGTTTGTCATTTTTCTTTTGTTTATGGTAGATTTTTTTTGCATGTAGAAATTTTATTTTTATGTAGTCTTTTTCTTTTTTTTTTTTTTGAGATGGAGTCTTGCTCTGTCACCCAAGCTGGAGTGCAGTGGCACTATCTTGGCTCACTGCAACCTCCACCTCCCGGGTTCAAGTGATCCTCCTGCCTTGGTCTCCCAAATAGCGGGGATTACAAGTGTGCACCACTACGCCTGGCTAATATCTGTATTTTTCATTAGAGACGGGGTTTTACCATGTTGACCAGGCTGGTCTCGAATTCCTGATCTCAAATGACTCACCCGCCTCGGCCTCCCAAAGTGCTGGGATTACAGGTATGAGCCAGCATGTCCAGCTATAGAGTCGAATTTAATAATCATGTCTTTTATAACTTTTAGGTTTTGTACCATACTTTTGGAAAGGTCTTCTATTACTCCAATAGTAAATTACTTGTTCATATATTAAACACAGCAGTTATCAGACTGGATTGCACTAAGAAATGAACTCTCAGTTTGAGTTTTCTCTACAGCAGGTTTTCTCAACCTCAGCAGTACCTTTTTTTCTTCTTCTTCTTCTTCTTCTTCTTTTTTTTTTGTTAAGAGACAGAGTCTCACTGTCACCCAGGCTGGATCATAGCTCATCGTAGCCTCAAACTCCTGGGCTCAAGTGGTCCTCCTACCTCATCCTCCCAAGCAGCTAAGACTTGGACAAGCCTGACCCAAGTGTGTACCACCACATCCATCTACTTAAAAAAATTTTTTTTTTTTTTTAAAGCAATGGGATTACCCTATGATGGTTTCTAATTCCTGGCCTCAAGTGATCCTTCTGCCTCAGCCTCCCAAGTAGCTGGGATTAAAGACACAAGCTACCATGCCTGGCCCACTACTAACATTTTGGACCAAATAATTATTTGTTGTTGGGGTTGTCTTGGGCACTTCAGGATGTGTAGCAGCATCCTGGTCTCTACCCAATAAGTCAGTAGCACTCTCTCTCTCTAATAGTTATGATGATCAACATGTCTTAAGACATTGCCAAATGTCCCTGGGAGACAAGGTGGCCAATACTGTCCCTGGTTGAGAATCCCTGCTCTAGAAACGGGTCTACTTTCAATACTTCCTTTTATTCATAAAAATGATCAGACCTAACCAATCGTATTTACCTGGAAGTTGTCTCTAAAACACTGGAACAATTTTTTTTTTTTTTTTTAGTTTAACATTTTAAAGTAGTGCTGTTAATTCTTTTTTACAGTTCTATCTCTAGCTTTAGAATAGCTTAAGAGCAGCCATTACCTTAAGTCCAATGGAACTAATAAAGTGTGCTATTTAAAGACCACAAGGCAGAATGTTGACAGAGGAACCCAGGCAGGATCCAATTCAATTAACTCCACTTGCTCTAGCTTAAGAAGGGTTTTGCTTTTAATTTCCAAAATTAAAGTCAGTTTTTAAATGATACTTCCACAGAGTGCTTACTTTCCAAGGTGAGCTCTGCAACCACAACATGGATGCAACAGCCACGATAATGAAGAGTGTGTGGTAATACCGCAGGAATAGATACATTAGTCAACCATAGGGAATTGAACACCCCAACAGGGCTAGTATATATAAGATGGTATTACAAATCAGAAGGAAGGGATTATTCAATAACTGTTTTAGGTAACTGACTTAACACTTATAAAAGAATTAAGATTCCTACTTGATACCGTGCACCAAAATAAGATGGCAGATAAAGTAATATAAAAATTAAAATCATTCTAGGAAAACATTCTAGTTGACTTCGTTGTCTTAGGAATAGAGAAAACCTTGCTAGGTATACATACAAAGTCAGACTATAAAGAAAAATACCATAATTTAAACGTAAACTATAAGCTCTGTGCAATACACATAAAGGGGTAATCTTTATATATGATACCTTTCAAATCAACATGAAACCTAACAAAAAAATTGAAAAATGGAGAAAAATATGAACAAGCAATTCATATAGGATGGCATACAGAACATCAAAAGTATATACATTTTAAAAAGTTCAGTCTTTCTAGTAACCAAAGAAATAAAAACCCCCACCCTGGGCAACATAGCAAGACCCTGTCTCAATAAAAGGATTTTTAATTAGCCAGGCATGGGGGCACATACCTGTAATCCCACTTACTTGAAAGGCTGAGGTGAGAGGAGCACCTGAGCCCAGGAGATCAAGGTTATAGTGAGCTATGATCATGCCATGGCACAGCCTGGGCTATAGTATGGGACCCTGTTGGTTTTTTTAAAGCAAACCAAGAAAACAGTTCTATATTTTGACTATTAACTTGGCAAAAACTACAAACAAAAACAAGAAAAACAGATTGGGGAGTTCGGCAAAACACTCTCCAGTAAAAACGTGAATTTCTATATGTAATTCCTCCGCGCAATTTGGCAACATATATTAGAACCATTAAAATGTTAATATCCTCCCACCCAGTGTACATAAGAATTTAGAATATAGTAGCAATAGCATCAAGAAATATCAGGGGAGAAAAAGCTTAATGAAGAACACTGGGGCAAATGGTTATAGTTAGGAAAACATAAAGCTAGATACTTATTTCAAGTAATGGACAAAAATAAATTCGAGATGCTTTACAAAGCTAAACATAAAAAAGGGAACTATAAACGCAGAGTAAGAAAGTCCTTTCAATGTAAGAAAGAAAACCCTGAGCCCATAAAGAAAAAAACTGACCCACAAAATTTTAAACATCTTTGTCAAAAGAAACCATAAATAATACTGAAAAATAAATTTGAAAAACAACGTGAGACTGGGAGAAAATACTTACAACCATGTAACAATTTAATATGTAGAATATATTAATAGGTATCAAACATTAATAAGAAAAAGATTAAAAACCTCAAGTATACAAAAGATTATGGGGCCAATAACATGAAAAGATGTTCAACTTAAGAAATGCAAATTAAAACAAAATATCATTTTGGGGCCAAATTGTCAAAAGCTAAAAAGATTTATACTATTCAGCACTGGGAAAGATATGGAGAAATGAATATACTTTTACACATTATTGAAAGGGTTGGAAGAAAAACCGGTGCACCTTTTGGGAGAGCCGTCTGTAATAATAATAATAGCGGCAGCAGCAACATCAGTTAACCCTTCTACAGCGTTAACGTATCCCAGATACCATCCTAAGTCTTTTGTATACAGCAGCTCATTTCATCTGTCCATAACTCTATGATGGAGGTACTATTATTTCTCCACTTTACAGATGTACAGATAAAGAACTTGAGGCACACAGATGTAGAGTAACATCTTTCTTTTCTTTTTTTTTTTTTTTGAGACGGAGTTTTGCTCTTGTTACCCAGGCTGGAGTGCAATGGCGCGATCTCGGCTCACCGCAACCTCCGCCTCCTGGGTTCAGGCAATTCTCCTGCCTCAGCCTCCTGAGTAGCTGGGATTACAGGCACGCGCCACCATGCCCAGCTAATTTTTTGTATTTTTAGTAGAGACGGGGTTTCACCATGTTGACCAGGATGGTCTCGATCTCTTGACCTCGTGATCCACCCGCCTCGGCCTCCCAAAGTGCTGGGATTACAGGCTTGAGCCACTGCGCCCGGCCGAGTAACATCTTTCTTAAACGAAGATGTTGGACTCAGGAATTTGCCTTGGAATCTGTGTTATTTGCTATGCTCTACAGTCCTACGCTGCAGCAGTAACCACGGAGGTACACCGCTCAGATCTCCCTTGAAGATACGTTGCAGTTCAGTTCTGACGTGCCTTTAGGACTTAACTCCCTCATCTTTCAAGATCAGGCCACTTTCCTCCCTGACAGTCCCAGGTCAATAACTGAATGTGTGGGAGTACAAGGGCCTGGCTATATCTATCCAGCTGGCTACTAACCTTCTAACAGGCAATCTTCACTCCAGAGTGTCCCACTGAGTAGGCTGAAATTGTGAGATGTGAATCAGAGTCTGAGCACTTTCCCTTCCTTCAGCTTCTGACTGCCTATCTTTCACGGGTACTTAACGAACTATTTGCAGTCCTAACTCTGTCTTGGTATCATCTTCCCAGAGGACCTGACACAACTGCCATTCTAAAAAACCTTCAAGTGCATATACCTTTCTGCTTAGCAATTTCATTTTTACATATGCAATCCAGAGAAAAACCTGCACATAGGGAAAAAGAAACAGGTACAAAGATGTTCACTGCACTACTGCTTTTAACAGTGAAAAACCTAAATACCTATCAATAAGGAATGGTTAAATAAATTATGGTGCATAAACAGCGCAGAATACTAAACGGAAATAATTCTGTGCATATTGAAGTGGAAAGATCTCTAACACATGAGAAAAAAAGCAAACCACAGAATAGTATAGATCATGAGATCCATTTATTAAATATATATATGTATTTCTGTAAGTCTACATATTTATAAATATATAGGAAACTGATAGTAGTTCTGGAAAGGAAAGATACAAGGAAGCAGTGAGAAAGGTAGGGATGAGTAAGTCCTATATTTTAACTTTTCATTTTAAAATTTAGAATGCATTAACTTACAGTCAATCCTCATTATTCAGGGATTCCATACTTGCAAATATGCCTACTCACTAAAATTTATTTGCAAGCTCCAAATCAATAGTTCTGGCACTTTTGTGGTCATCTGAGGACATGATGACATGTAGAGTGGCAAAAAGTTTGAGTCACATGACAGCCATGTTCCCAGATGCAGCTGAGCATGGCGATGGGCAGTAAGTGCATGTCTTTTTGGTGGTCTCTTCAGTGCCATGTCTTTCACATTTTTACTTTTTACTGATGATTTCACTGTTTAAAATGGCCCCAGTTATAGCGCTGAAGGGCCGTTTTGTGTTCCTAAGTGCAAGAAGGATGTAATGTCCCTTTCAGAGAAAATATGTATGTTAGGGCAACTTCGTTCAGGCATGAGTTATAGTGCTTGTGGCACAATACTGTTGACAGACATTATTGTACAGTATTATTAACATATAATATTAATGTAACTGAATCAATATGTATTAAATAATATGTCCTAAAACAAAGACAAACATATATCGACGTTATGTATTGATCAGCTGATGAAATGTGACCAGAGACCTGCAGGAACCTAACCCTGTTTATTTCCCCTAGGGACAATGATCCAGTATTCACTAATTCAGTATTTGCAGTGACCTTATAGAACATAACCCACATGAGAAGTGACTATTATTACTAAGGTTTAAAAAAAAAAACAAAAAACTATGTTGGCCAGAACAATAGCTCTAGCCTTTAAATAGGGCAATAAAGCCATCGATAGAGGTCGAAGTGTTCCTTTAGCTCTACTTGCACTCAAATCCCCATCCCTCGGCTGCCTGCTTTTCATGGTGATGACATGGCCATTTAAATATCTCTGAACTCAAATTTTTCTTGATAAGGTGCCCAAAGAGAATTAAAGAAATCAAAATTAGTTACCACTGACACCTGAATTCATTCAAAAAGACTTGCAATTTTTTTCCATAAGTTACCCATAAATATTTTAGAATATTTTATGGATCCATAAATGATCCATAGAATATTTGGATTAATTATACTTACAGTTGAGCATCGCAAAATCCAAAAATCCACATGTGGCTACTGGATAAATAAAATATACTATACAATTATTATTTTAAAACAGTAATTAAAGCCTTTTAAACTGACTGCCACCCTTTTGGCATAGGATATCGTTTTAAGATATGCAAAAAGCAAATTTTTATTTTCAGGACCCAATATCTAATCATTTTTTTCAGTTCCCAAATATTTTACTATCCATCAAGGCCAAGAGCCAACACTGATAACACATTTTATTTGTAAAGACCATGGCGATCTAGCCCCAACATTGCCTTTCTGTGTCTTTCCTACTCCTGTAAAGTCACACCAGAAAATGCCACATTTTTCTAAAACATCCAAACTTTACACTATACGTGTTAGAATCTTGATTGTGTATAAGAAACTATAGAGAAGAACTCAATCTTTCCTTTCAGTTAGTTATATTATTGCTTTTTCTTTTCTTTTTCTTTTTTTTTTTTTTTGAAACAAAGTCTGGCTTTATTGCCCAGGCTGGAGTACAGTGGCATGATCTTGGCTCACTGCAACCTCCACCTCCTGAGCTCAAGCGATCCCTCCACATCAGCCTCCTGAGTAGCTGGGACTACAGGCATGCACCACCTTGCCTGGCTAACTCTTGTGTATTTTTTACAGAGATGGGGTTTTGCTATGTTGCCCAGGCTGGCCTTGAACACATGAGCTCAAGTGATCTGCCCACCTTGACCTCCAAAAATGTTGGGATTACATGTGTGAGCCACTGCATCCAGCCTATTATTGCTATCATATGTAAGCTTATCATATAATGCAGAATAATTTGCTAAACTGAAAAGTTATTCTTAACATGAGGACCCATGAAAGGCAGCACAGAATAGTGGTTGGGAGACAGTACGCTCTACAGCAAGTCTGCCTGGGGCTCTGCCACTTACTCGATCTGCAACCTTGGGCAAGTTACTTATCTTTTCCCTACCTTATTTTCTTCATCTGTGAAATGGAGATGGTAAGCAGTACAGGTTGAGTATCCCTTATCCAAAATGATTGGGACCAGAAATGTTTCAGATATCAGGATTTTTCATATTTTAGAATATCTGCATTAATTACACTTACGGTTGAGCAATCCAGATCCAAAAATCTAAAATCCAAAATGCTTCAGTGAGCATTCCCTTTGAGCATCATGTCAGCGCTCAAAAAGTTTTAGATTCTGGAGCATTTTGGATTTGGGATGCTCAATTGTACCTACTTCACAGGGTTCTTGGGAAGATTAATTTATTCTTTTAGGAAGCTTAGGAACAATCCCTGGCACACAGAAGTACTTAATAAATTAGTTATTATTAATGTTGAGAGGTTGTACCAACAATGCAAACAAAACACTTCTGGGTACCTAACTTGGGGGAACAGGTAAACATGTATTCCTTCAGTGGGTGGTACTCTACATAGCTATTATCTATACTACTTTTACATATGGTATGCTTTGGCTCTGTCCCCATCCAAATCTCATCTTGAATTGTAGCTCCCATAATTCCCACATGTTGTGGGATGAACCTGGTGGGAGATAATTGAATCAGGGGGGCAGGGGTTCCCCCCCATACTGTTCTCATGGTAGTAAGTCTCATGAGATCTGGTGGTTTTATAAGGGGTTTCCCCTTTTGCCTGGCTGTCTCATTCTCTCTTGCCTGCGGCCATATAAGACCTGCCTTTTGCCTTCTGCCGTGATTGTGAGGCCTTCCCAGCCACATGGAACTGTGAGTCCATTAAACCTCTTTTTCTAGGCCGGGCGCAGTGGCTCAAGCCTGTAATCCCAGCACTTTGGGAGGCCGAGGCGGGTGGATCACGAGGTCAAGAGATCGAGACCATCCTGGTCAACATGGTGAAACCCCGTCTCTACTAAAACTACAAAAAATTAGCTGGGCATGGTGGCGCGTGCCTGTAATCCCAGCTACACAGGAGGCTGAGGCAGGAGAATTGCCTGAACCCAGGAGGCGGAGGTTGCGGTGATCCGAGATCGTGCCATTGCACTCCAGCCTGGGTAACATGAGTGAAACTCCGTCTAAAAAAAAAAAAAAAAACAAACAAACAAAAAAAAAACCTCTTTTTCTTCATAAATTATCCAGTCTTAAGCAGCAGCTTCTCCGCTCCTTCTGGAATCTCTCCCTGGTTCAGCCTGACTGCCTCCACTCCTGCCTCCACCATGTCCATCAGGGTGACCCAGAAGTCCTACAGTGTGTCCACCTCTGGCCCCGGGGCCTTCGGCAGCCGCTCCTTCACGAGTGGGCCCAGTGCCCGCTCGAGCTCCTCGAGCTTCTCTCGAGTGAGCAGCACTGGGTTCCGCGGTGGCCTGGGTGCAGGCTATGCTGGGGCCAGCGGCATAGGCATGGGAGGCATCACCGCCGTCACCATCAACCAGAGCCTGCTGAACCCCATTAAGCTGAACGTGGACCCCAACATCCGGGCCGTGCGTACCCAGGAGAAGGAGCAGATCAAGACCCTCAACAACAAATTTGCTTCCTTCATGGACAAGGTGCGGTTCCTGGAGCAACAGAACAAGATGCTGGAGACCAAGTGGAGCCTCCTGCAGCAGCAGCAAACAGCTAGGAGCAACATGGACAACATGTTTGAGAGCTACATCAACAACCTGAGGTGGCAGCTGGAGACTCTGGGCCAGGAGAAGCTGAAGGTGGAGGCGGAGCTTGGCAACATGCAGGGGCTGGTGGAGGACTTCAAGAACAAGTATGAGGAAGAGATCAATAAGCGTACAGAGATGGAGAATGAATTTGTCCTCATCAAGAAGGATGTGGATGAAGCTTACATGAACAAGGTAGAGCTGGAGTCTCGCCTGAAAGGAATGACTGAGGAGATCAACTTCCTCAGGCTGCTGTATGAAGAGAAGATCTGGGAGCTGCAGTTCCAGATCTCCGACACGTCTGTGGTGCTGTCCATGGACAACAGCCGCTCCCTGGACGTGGATAGCATCATCGCTGAGGTCAACGCGCAATACAAGGAGATCGCCAATCGCAGCCGGGCTGAGGCAGGGAGCGTATACCAGATCAAGTATGAGGAGCTGCAGAAGCTGGCTGGGAAGCACGGGGATGACCTGCGGCGTAAGACTGAGATCTCCGAGATGAACCGGAACATCAGCCGGCTCCAGGCCGAGATTGAAGGCCACAAAGGCCAGAGGGCTTCCCTGGAGGCCGCCATTACAGATGCTGAGCATCGCGGGGAGTAGGCACTCAAGGATGCTCGTGACAAGCAGCAGCAGCTGGAGGACGCCCTGCAGAAGGCCAGGCAGGACATGGCACGGCAGCTGCGTGACTACCAGGAGATGATGAACGTCAAACTGGCCCTGGACATCGAGATCGCCACCTACCGCAAGCTACTGGAGGGCAAGGAGAGCCGGCTGGAGTCTGGGATGCAGAACATGAGTATCCGCATGAAGACCACCAGTGGCCATGCAGGTGGTCTGAGCTCTGTCTATGGGGACCTCACAAGCCCCGGCCTCAGCTACAGCCTGGGCTCCAGCTTTGGCTCTGGCGCAGGCTCCACCTTCAGCCGCACCAGCTCCACCAAGGCCGTGGTTGTGAAGAAGATTGAGACCCGCGATGGGAGGCTGGTGTCCGAGTCCTCTGACGTCCAGCCCAAGTGAACAGCTGCAACAGCCCCTCCCAGCCTGCCCCTCCTGAGGCTGCCCCAGAGCCCGGGAGGGAGGTTGCTGTGCAAGGGAGCACAGGGAACGGGAGACCCACCCGACGCTCAGCCCTAGCCCTCAGCCCATCCGCGGGGAGTTTACTGCCTGGGGAACCCCCTTGCCCATGCCTCCAGCTGCAAAACAATTCAGTTGGCTTTTTTTTTTTTTTTTTCAGCTAGCTCGGAAAAAAAAAAAAAACTTATTCAATCTTGGGTATGTCTTTATCAGCAGCATGAATATGGACTAATCCAACATAATTGACACTTCAGAATTTCTCAAACCTGCCTAAACTGATAATATATTTAAGACAAGTCTCCATGATTATAAATTCAACTGCTGATATACAGAACTACGTAGACTTTATCAGATTCTGTACCTAAGACCTAAAAGTAACAACTCAGCTTTCTCTATGGCTGGAAGGGATAAACTATTTTGTCTTGAATAAAGACATAATTTTTCATTTCTCTAGATGGAAAAGTATACTATGTTAGTCCTGTTTAATTTAATTAAGTAATTCCAATTTTTCAGAACACAGTAGGCTTTCCTTGGGATGCCTAATAAAATGGCTGGAATAAAAGAGGTGCTCAGTAAATATTCATTGATCAAATATAGGAAGATGAGGCAAGAGTGTGTGAATAGTTGGATGACAGATAAGCATCCATGTGAGCAGTGTAAGTATTTAGGGAAAAATAATCCCTATGTATGTCAAATAATAATTATGTCAGAAATGAAAATATACTGCTGTGTCTAAGACTAAAATACTAGGTACCATCAGAATTTAATGAAAACAAAGCAGAAAATTTGTAAATTCCTGCTATTCATAATGCTTATGTGTCCTCATGAAGAATATACAGTTTCTTTTTTTCTTCTTCTTCTTTGAAGACAAGGTTTCACCATACTGGTCAGGCTGATCTTGAACTCCCAACCTCAGGTGATCCGCCCGCCTTGGCCTCCAAAGTGCTTGGATTACAGGTGTGAGCCACCATGCCTGGCCAGAATATACAGTTTCTATGTGTCATGCTAGCAACCCAATGGCCTAAGATAGTTAAAAGATCACAGAAATAGATGAAAAATTTTCCATATGTTAAATTCCCAATGCTGCATGTCTTTAATTATTGATCTTTACATGGCAAGAAGTTGCTCCCAATTATAAATTGCTTAGTCCATAGTGCTAGCATTAATTCATGCATAAAAATAAAAGTAGCTGGAAAGTATCTAACCAAGTGAAGCATGATATAAAAAGGTATATATACCCATACTGGGTGTGGAATATATATATATATATATATATATATATA
>NW_022436991.1:8407217-8509612 GCF_009761245.1 Sapajus apella | reverse complement strand
AATATATATATATATATATATATATATATATATAATATATATATTCAACTGCTGATGTACAGAACTACATATATATATACACACACACATATATATATATATACGTATATATCTATGTGTGTGTATATATATATATATGTATATATATATATTATATATATATACACCTATACTGGGTGTGGAATAAGACAGTTGTGAGTCTGACTTTCAGCACTCCAGCTTCTTTCCCCTATGACCTGAGGCACTTCAGGCATCTGAGCCTCAGTTTCCCTACTGTAAATTGGGAGATTCCATTATCTATCTCAGAGTTGATAAATATATTAAGAGTAGAATAACAGCACAGTGCCCAAGTAGTCCACCCCCTCTTCATCTGAACTGACTCCCATTTATGTAAACCTGGAGAAAGCTCACCAGCTTGGTTTCCTTTGCCCTAATCCAGCATACTGAATTCACTTGGTGGTAACAGAGCACTGGGCGGTAACTTCTGGTGCCCATGTGAACCTATATACCTTCAACAGGGCTGACCTTAGAAAAAATAGTTCGTGAAATGAATGGCAAGCATTACATGCCTTGTAATCAAAATCGATAAAAATTTAAACAGTATGGAAAGAACAAATGTAAATATGTTCTAGCAAATCAAAGGAAGTATCTTTTGAGTTGAAAGGTAACTTTTAGATTTTACACAGCAAATATATGAAGTTCATTATTCTAGGAAGTGGCATAGGCTGAAAGCATCAAAAAAGGTTTACGTAAACTCCAGATGATGGAGCCAGGATGAATTATCAGAAGATACATGTTTTTAGGACTATTCCTTGCCTAGAAAAGTGTCAAGTAACTGCCGACTGGGCCCACCAAAAACTCATGCCACCTACTTAGCAGAACCCTAATGCTGCTCAGTGATGATTATGTTCATCCTTTGTTGAGTGTTGCAGCCCCCACAGCAGCTGTTCCAAACCTCTTCACACTCTTAAGAGTTCTCTCTAATCTGCCCAAAGTAGATAACCTTTATTCCCACTCAAAAAATCAAGGTCATACAAATGAAGCAAACCTTACTTGCCCTCCTCCACCTGAAAATCTCCTGGAAACTCAGTTCCTAACATCTCAAAATTTCTCTTACAGAATCTCCTTTTTCTGTTTGTTTTAAAGAAGATGAACTGGCCAGGTACAGTGGCTCACACCTGTAATCCTAGCACTTTGGGAGGTCAAGGCGGAATGATCGCTCGAGGCCCAGAGTTCAAGACCTAGCTGGGCAACAAACATAGTGAGAGCTTGTCTCTACAAAACTAAAAATAGAAGAATTAGGCAGGCAGGGTGGTCTGTGCCTGTAGTCCCAGCAACACAGGAAGCTGAGGGGGGAGGACTGCTTGAGCCCAGTTCAAGGCTGCAGTGAGCCATGACTGAGCAACTGCACCCCAGCCTGGGCAACAAAGTGAGGCCCTGTTTCCAAAATTAAAAAAAAAATTAAAATTAAAAAATAAAGAAGATGAACTTCCTCTCTTTCCTGAAGCTTAACTCTATACCTTGGTTTTAAAAAATCTAATTCCCTTCTCAGCCATTGATTTTTACTTCCATTATTACCTGAACCAGTGTTAGTCAAAGTATGGTCTAAATACTTAACTATGTCAGAATCTCCTGGGTCCAGGTTGTGGGGGGAGGTGGTGATCATTATTATTTGTTACAAAAATGTCCTGCTCTGCAGACCTGCTGAATCGGATTCTAAGTGGTGCTAGCAATCTGCATTTTAAACAAAATCCTCATGTTATTCTTGTGCACATTAAAAACTGACAATTGTCTTATGCTACAGATCTTCTTGCTCTTTCTCCAACTCCAAACCATGCTTCTGTATTTAAAAAAAAAAAAAAAAGGTAAACTAAGCTTCCCTTAAATGATTCCACCTCAGATTGCCACAGTGCCTCTCTTTCATTAGCTCTGTGGGTGAAATTTATCTCACTGTCCACTCATTCTTCACACCCTTTGTAATATGACTTTCACTTCATTACTGTATTTAAATTGTTCTTTCCCAGATCATGTCCTCTAAATCTCTAAATCCAAACATCTTCCCTAATCCTCATTTTCTTCAGTTTTCTGAAGCATGTAATATTTGTAGCTATCTCCACCCTTCCTAGAACTAAATGTCTTTACTTACTTTTTTTTTTTTTGGACATGGAGTCTTGCTCTCCTGCTCAGGCTTGAGTGCAGTGGCGCAATCTTGACTCACTGCAACCTCCGCCTCCACGGGTCAAGCCATTCTCCTGCTCCAGCCTCCCCAGTAGCTGGGATTACAGGTGTGTCTTTACTTACTTGTAATAATTCTACTGTTTGTCAATCTCTAGGGCTGCACCTTTTCTGTCGAATGTTGTAAATCCCAAGGCCCTTTATTCTTTCTAGAATTTAAGCCTTCCTCTCCATCTACTTAGATGTTCTATTGTTGCTTTAAACATACAATGCATCTTACATGTAACCTTCTGACTTACCCCATTTTGTTTCATTCATTCTTCAGGTATATACTGCCTATCAGTGTATGCCAGGCACTGTTTGTTCTAAATCTTTGTCATAAAAAGTGATTAAAGGAACTGAAGGCAGATACTTTCAATGACAATACTGCCACTGCATCAATCACCCAGTTTGGAAATCTTGGAAAACATTCTTATTGCCTGCTTATTATGCCCTCTAATATGCCAAAAATCATCCTTCTTTGTAATTTTTAAAATACTTTTAAGTTCAGGGGTACATGTGCAGGTTTGTTACATAGGTAAACTTGTGGTAGGGGATTTGTTGTACAGATTTCATCATCCAGGTATTAAGTCCAATACCTATTAGTTATGGCCCTAGTGTGTTTTGTTCCCCTCTATATGCCTATGTGTTCTCATCATTTAGCTTCCACTTATAGGTGAGAACATGAGGTATTTGGTTTTCAATTTTTCTTATTTGTTCCTTCTGTTTCCATTGTTGTCATCATTTCTATCCAGATCTTTTGTGTTCTAATGTTGAAATTATTCTAATAATTTAACTAGTCTCTCTCTTTCCAGTCCCTATTATATTTCATTCATTCAATAAACAGATCCAATGCCTTCTATGTGCTAGGCACTGTTCTGGGTGCTGAGATATAGCAGTAGTAAGACAGACAATATTCCTTTTCTCATGAAGCATATATTCTAGTGAAGAGAGCCAGTAAAAAAGTGAACAAATTAATACGCAAGGTGATTGCAGAGTCATAAATGCCATAAGAAAAATGAT
Organism: Sapajus apella; assembly: GCF_009761245.1. Taxonomy (NCBI): domain Eukaryota; kingdom Metazoa; phylum Chordata; class Mammalia; order Primates; family Cebidae; genus Sapajus; species Sapajus apella. Next base: position 8,506,375 of record NW_022436991.1, on the reverse strand, counting down.
ATAGGGTAAGGCATTAGAGAGGAGGAGGGAGTGCTGCTATCTTAGATTCAGGATGGTTACAGAAGGCCTCTCTAAAGAGGTGATATCCAGCTGAGACATAGATCCTACCATACTACTTACAAATTCATATTTCCAAAACACCATTTTAAGGTTATCTACTGGCTCATGAACTTTTTTTTTTTTTGTAAGAGACAAGGACTCATTATGTTCACTGGGCTGGTTTTGAACTCCTGACCTCAAGCAATCCTCCTACCTTGGCCTCCCAAAATACTGTGATTACATACATGAATGAGCCACCATGCCCAGTGAAGTTCTACTCATGAACTTTTACAGGTACCCTACTAATGATAAGACAAAGGCCAAAATTCCAAACCTAACTTTCCAAACTAATTTTCTAAAAAATTCCTTACAGATTCTGCTTCAACTAACATTACTGAGTGGTTAAAGGCTGTGTCAGGCATAGTGCCTGGCATTTTTTCCTCAAAAGATACCCAGCTGAAAATTCCTAACAAGTATTATAATTTCCTTTTTATAGATGAAAAGGAAAGAAACTTGCCTAAGGTCACTTAGCTTATAAGGGACAGAACTGGGTCACAAATAATGTTAAAAACTGCTACTTACTGCCATTTATCATGTATCAAACTATGTGTTAGAGAGTTTACTTGCCTCATTTAATTCCCATCACTAAGAATACATGATTATGATAATTAGAAAACTGATGATTCAGTATGATTATTGTTAGGAAACTGAAGCTTAGAGAAGGTTAAGTAGTCTACCTATGTCACTAAGCAGTCAAGATTAGACCGGAGACCTGACTTCAATGTCTATTAAGAGCACTATGCGTAGTTCATTCATTCATTCATAGTTCATTCTCCCAGGTTACGTGGGACAAATCCCAGCTTTGGATGAACACAATGGTCTCCTTTTCCACATCTCCACCCAGACCACTGAACTCTGCTGGAAAAAAGTTCATAACTGTAAGACTGACATCATTAAAACATTTATGCTTTATGGGCCCAACTAGGCCCTCATTACAACCCAGAAGCTTTTTTTTTTTCTTTAGCCAGCTCTCTCTTATTCTCTACAGTAGCGATTTCAACCTTTTAAAAAAACTCTTTTCAAAACTTCCTACCAGTATTATCACTCCCATTTCACTCCTAGCAAGTGACCCTTCCTGTTATCTCACAGAGAAAATATAAGCCATCGGAAGTAGACTCCCTCAGCTTTCTACCACATCTGTAAACTAAGTTCATCTTCATTGGTCCTCACTTCATTTTCTCTTGTCACACAAAAAAGTGTTTCTTGTCCCCTAAAATCTATCCCTCTGGTATGCCCTACCACTCTGGTACTATCAGGGTCCTTGATCTATCAATTCTGGTGCATTATCAATCCCTCCCTCTCTACTGGCTCCTTCTCATATGGATGTTGACTAACCTCACTCTCCCTTGCATAGGCAAATTTCCATCTTCACTGTTCTCTTACTCTCCCTACTAGCTATTTCTCAACCCGTTGTGAATGGGCCTCCTACTTTACCACTTCACTGAAGCTTCTCTCACCAAGGTTATTAACAATCACCTTACGACCAATGTACTTTTCAATTTGATCTTGTTATACTGTGAAAATAAATATTTGGTTTTCATCAGATTTCCCAACACAGCTCCTGAGACCCTTGGGATCTCTAGAGTGATAAGAGTTTCTTTTGTAGCTAATGAGACACCTGGTGGCTGGCAGCCCCTATGTAGCTTCAGGATGGAGGATAGTTGTGGGAAAGACCAAGGCGTGATTAGAAGGTTGGGACTTTCAGCCAACCTCTAGGTAAGGGAGAGGGGCTAAAGGTTGAACTGCATGCCAATGGCCAAGGATTTAATCAATCATGCCTATGTAATGAAGTTTCCACAAAATCCCAAAAGAATTGGGCTCAAAGAGCTTCCTGGAGGGTGGTATGCCAGAAGAAGGCATAGAAGCTCTGCACTTCTTCCCACATGCCTTGCCCTGTTCAGCTCTTCATCTGTATTCTTGCAGTATCCTTTATAATAAACCAGTATAGGTAAGTAAGTGTTTCTCTGAGCTCTGTGAGCTGTCCTAGCAAATTAGTTAAACCTGAGGAAGAGGTCACAGGAAAGCTGATTTCTAATCAATTGATCAGAAGCACAGGTAAAACAACCTGGGGCTTGCAACTGGCTTAGGAGTAGGGGGCAGCTGTAGGTTTCATCCCTCAACCTATGGGATCTGATGCTATTTGCAGGTAGATAGGGTCAAAACTGAGTTGAATTACAGGACACCCAGCTGATACCTGCTGGAGAACTGCTAGGTGAGTGTGGGGAAAACACACACTTGGTCACAGAAGTTTTCTGTGTCGTGAGAGCATAGTTGGAGAAACTGATCTTATACCTTAATTCCTTTTTGGTCAAAACAGCTAATCACTTCTTTCTTATTGAAAACACGTTTTCCTGTGGCTTCTATAATATCAAATTTTTGTTTGGTTTTCCTTTTTAGAGACCAGGTCTCATTCTGTCACCCAGGCTGGAGTGCAGTGGTGTGATAATAGTTCATTGCAACCTTAAATTCCTGGGCTCAAGCAATCCTCCCACCTCAGCCTTTCGGGTAGCTGGGACTATAGGCACGAGCCGACATGCCCAGCTGGTTTTCCTCTTGAGTCTAGCTTTTTCTCAGCATCCTTAAAATGCTGGTGACCTTCAGGGTTCTGTCCTGGGTTCTCTTGTTTCTCCTTCCTCTTCTTACTCTCACTGGAAAATATTCCTGCAATAGCTTCTAAAATCAATCATATGCTGATGACTTTTCATTCTGTGTCTCCAATCCCAGTCTAATTTATGAGTTTCCAATTCATACATTCACCCGCCCATTAGGCACATTCTCTGGTTTGACAACCTCCTCAAATTCAAAATATTAAATTCAGGATTCATATTAAAATGGCCTCCTACTGCCCTTACAATGGAGTCCAAATTCTTAACATAGTATAAAAGGCCCTTCAGAAAACAGTTTGGCAGTTTCTTAAATACTAATTTTGTGGCTGGGTACAGTGGCTCACACCTGTAATTCCAGTGCTTTGGGAGGCCAAGTGGGGGTGGGGAAGTATCTTGATGCCAGGTGTTGGAGATCAGCCTAGGCAACACAGTGAGATGCTGTCTCTACAAAACATTTAAAACGTAGCTGGGCATGGTAGTGTAGTCCGAGCTACTCACAGGGCTGAGACAGAAGCATCACTTGAGCACAAAAGTTACAGGCTTCAATTAGCTATGATTGAACCACTGTACTCCAGCCTGGGTGACACAGCAAAACTCTGCCACTAAAAAAACCCGAAAAACCAAAAAACAAATAAAAATTTTAGGCCAGGCCCAGTGGCTCATGCTTGTAATCCCAGCACTTTGGGAGGCTGAGGCAGGAGGATCTCTCGAGCCCAGGAGTTTGTGACTAGCCTGTGCAACATGGTGAGACCCTGTCTCTACAAAAATACAAAATAGCCAGGTGTGGCAGTGTGCACCTATAGTTCCAAGGTACTCGAAAGGCTGAGGTGAGCCATGACCAGGCCACTGCACTCTAGCCTGGGAAACAGAACAAGGCCCTGTCTCAATAAATAAATAAATAAATAAATAAAAATTAAAAGACAAAGATTTCTACTTTTCCAACTTCTATTTGACAATATACTGGAGGTTCTAGCTAAAGCAATTAAGTACAAAAGCAAATCCTTTAAAACATTATTAGAACTAGTGAGTTTAGAAAGGCTGCAGGATACAAGATCAACATACGAAATTAGTTGTATTCCTATACACTAGCAAGGAGCAATCCAAAAACTAGAAGGTAATGTATTTATAACATAACAGCAAGCAAAAGCCACAAAATGTAACAACCACCACCAAAATTAAAACAAAAAACAAAAAACAAACAAACAAAAAAACACCCAAAACAAGAAACCTAGGAATACATTTAACAAAGTATGTAACTTCTGATTTCCAGTCAGGCATGTAAGGAGGTTACAGGTTGTCATCTTCATCCACAGAACAAGAAAAATGCTGAACAAAACGAGTATAAACAACTTTCTTAAATCCATCAGAGAACAGAGGGCACAGCGCAAACCGCTGCCTGCAAAATTGGAGACAGAAACAGACACAGAAAGTCACAAGTTACAGGGGCAGAAACCTGAAGGAAGGTAGGAAAGCCTAACCTGTAACAGGAATTTCTGAGGCTCAGTGTGATTAAAAACCCCAGAGGAGCCAAGGCTTGAGCAAGGAGAGGGAGGGCATATTTTTGTGTTTTATCTCTAGGAGCTCTACGAGGTTCTCACAGTGAAGATTAAAAAAAAAAAAAAAATTCCCCTCCTGCTTCTAGCAGGGGAAAGGGGAAAGAAGAAGTCATTTTGAAATAAGCCCAGAGCATACTGTTCTTAACAAGGCCTGCCTGAAAAAAAACTGTTTCACCAGAGCTGAACTGAATACCCAACTCTAGCCCTCTCTAGCTTTCCTGTCTCACCTAAGTGAGGCAGGGGACCAAGAAGCACTTGTGAAGGTCACAGCCCAGGGCACAGGCTCACTCAAAGGCTGAGATCTCCTCACAGGATTATAGAATTCTTCCCCTCCTCAAGTACCTTACTGTCACATTGACAGGGCTCCTGTATGATCAGAGGGGAATATAACTCAAAGAACAGCAGCTCTTAGGCCTTGTTTAAGAAGATTAGGCCAGGCACTGTGGCTCACACCTGTAATCCCAGCACTTTGGGAGGTGAAGGAGGGCAGATCACCTGAGGCCAGGAGTTCAAGACCAGCCTGGGCATCATGACAAAACCCCATCTCTACAAAAAAATACAAGAAAATTTAGCTGGGTGTGGTGGCACGTGCCTGTAGTCCCAGCTACCTGGAAGGCTGAGGTGGGAGGATCACCTGAGACTGGGCAACCACTGTACTCTAGCCTGGGCAACACAGTGAGACTCTGTCTCAAAAAAAAAAAAAAAAAAAAAAGTCTCTAGACCCCAAAGACATCAAAGGAGACAAAATCTATACACAGGTATATCATATTCAAATTGTAGAAAATCAAAGATAAAGTGGAAGTACTGGAAAACGCCAGAGAAAAAAACACCTTATCTACAGAGGAGCAAAGATAAGAACTACATGAGACTTCTCATCAGAAATCACATGAGTAAGAAGAGAGGAGTGAAATATTTTAAGTGTTGAAAGAAAAATAACATGAACCTAGACTTCTGTATCCAGTAAAATTATCCTTCAAAAATGAAACAGAAATAAAGACTTCCTCAAACAAAAACTGAGAGAATTTTTCACCAGAAAGCTTGCCTTACTAGAAATGTTAACAGAAAATCTTTAGAGAGAAAGAAAATGATTTAGGTCAGAAATTTGGACCTACATAAGGAAAGAAAGCACATTAGAGAAGGAATAAATAAAAGCAAAATAAAATCTTTTATTTTTCTTATTCTTAATTGATTTAACAGACAAGTTTGTTCAAAACAAATAATAGCAACAATGTGTCCATTACAGCTTATGAGTAAGTAAAATGAATGACAGCATGACAGCAATAAGAGGAGAAAGGAATTGGGAATATTGTTATAAAGTAATTGTATTACCTCTTAAGTGGTATAGTGTTATTTGAAAGTGAACTTAGATTAGTTGTAAATGTACATACAGTGGTCCATGACTTACAGTTTTTCAACTTGACCAAGGTATGACACCAATATGCATTTGAGTACCTATAAAACCAGTTCATTTTTCACATTCGGTGCCATATTCAATAAATTACATGATATATTCAACACTTTATTATAAAATAGCTTTTTGTTAGATGATTTTGCCCAAATATAGGCTAATGTAAGTATTGTGAGCATGTTTAAGGCAGGCTTGGCTAAGCTATGATGTTTGGTAGTTAGGTGTATCAAATGCATATTCAATTAAAAAAAAAAAAAATATATATATATATATATATATATATATATATAGAGAGAGAGAGAGAGAGAGAGAGAGAGACGGGGTTTTACCATGTTGGTCAGGCTGGTCTTGAATTCCTGACCTCAGGTGATCTGTCTGCCTTGGCCTCCAACATGCTTGCATTACAGGCGTGCGCCACCAAGCCCTGCCAATTTTTATTTTTTTTTTAGAAACGGGTTCTTGCTCTGTCATCCAGGCTGGAGTACAGTGGCACGATCACGGCTTACTGTAGCCTCAAACTCCTGGGCTCAAGCAATCCTCTTGCCTCCGACTCCTGAGTAGCTGGGACTACAGGTACATGCCACCACATCTGGCTAATTATTTTATCTTTTGTAGAGACAGGGTTTCTCCATGTTGCCCAGGCTGATCTTGAACTCCTGGCCTCATGTGATCCTCCTACCTTGGCCTCCCAAAGTGCTAGAATTATAGGCATGAGTCACTGTGACCAACCTCAACTTAAGGGTATTTTCAACTTATGATAGATATATCAGTATGTAAACCCATGTACTGCAGACTCAAGGTCAATCACTAAAAAAGTTTTTTTTTTTTTTTTTTTTTAAAAGTACAGGCTGGGCACGGTGGCTCACATCTGTAATCCCAGCATTCTGGGAGGCTGAGGCAGGTGGATCACCTGAGGTCAGGAGTTCGAAACCAGCTTGACCAACACAGTGAAACTCCATCTCTATTAAAATACAAAAATTGGCTGGGTGTCATGGCGGGTGCCTGTAATCTCAGCTACTCAGGAGACCTGAGGCAGGAGAACTGCTTGAACCTAGGAGGTGGAGGTTGCAGTGAGCCAAGATTGTACCACTGCACTCAAGCCTAGGTGACAGAGCGAGACTCGCTCTCAAAACAAACAAACAAAAAACAAGACGTGTACACTGAACATTATAAAATGTTACTGAAACTAAAGATTTAATAAATAGAAAGACGGCCAGGCGCGGTGGCTCACGTCTGTAATCCCAGCACTTTGGGAGGCCAAGGTGGGTGGATCACAAGGTCAGTAGTTCGAGACCAGCCTGACCAAAATGGTGAAACCCCATCTCTACTAAAAATACAAAAATTAGCTGGGCATGGTGGCATGTGCCTGTAATCCCAGCTACTTGGGAGGCTGAGGCAGGAGAACTGCTTGAACCTGGGGAGGCAGAGGTTACAGTGAGCCAAGATCCCACTACTGCACTCCAGCCCGGTGATAGTGAGACTCTGTCTCAAAATAAATAGATAAATAGATAGAGAGATAGATAGAAAGCCGTTTTATACTCATGGATTAGAAGACTTAGACAATACTTCCAAGTTGATCTACAGATTAAATGCAATCCTTACCAGAAGCCCAGCTGGGTTTTTGTCGTTGTTGCTGCAGAAGTTACTAAGCTGATCCTAAAATTTATTTGGAAATGCAAGGGACTCAGAATAGCCATAGGAATTTTTTTAAAAAGTAGAAAGCTGGAGGATTCAAACTTCTCAATTTCAAAACCTATAATACTACAAAGCTATAATAATCAAGATAATATAACACTGGTATAAGGATGTACATCAATGGAAAACACTGAGAATCCAGAAGTAAACTCTCATATTTATGATCAGTTGATTTTCAACAAGGTTGACATGACTATTCAAAGGGGAAAGAGTAGTATTTTCGACAAGTAGTGCTGGGATAATTGGATATTCACATGCAAAAGAGTCAATTTGAACCTCTACCCACACTATGTATAAAATTGACTCAGGCCAAGCATGGTGGCTCACACCTGTCATCCTGAGACTTTGAGAGGTCAAGGTGAGAGGATTGCTTGAGGCCATGAGTTCCAAGACTGGCCTGGGCAAGATGGCAAGATCCCATCTCTATGGAAAAATTATAAAGTAAGATGGGCAGAGTGATGTGTACCTGTAGTCCCAGCTACTTGGGAGGCTGTAGTAGGAGGATACCTTAGCCCAGGAATTCGAGGCTGCAGTGAGCTATGACTGGGTCACTGAACTCCAGCCTGGGCAACAAAGTTATACCCTGTCTCAAAAACAGGAGGAAAAAAGAGAACTGTTACAATTCAATATTAAAGACAAGTAATCCAATTTAAAATGGGTAGAGGACCAGGTGCAGTGGCTCACACCTGTAATCCCAGCACTTTGGGAGGCCAAGGCGGGTGGATCACTTGAGGCCAGGAGTTCGAGACCAGCCTGGCCTACATGGCAAAAACCCATCTCTACTAAAAACACAAAATTTAGCTTGGATGTGGTGGCATGTGCCTGTAATCCCAGCTACTCAGGAGGCCTGAGGCACAAGAATCACTTGAAGCTGGGAGGCAGAGGTTACAGTGAGTCAAGATTGCTCCACTGCACTCTAGCCAGGATGACAGAGTGAGACACTCTGTCTCTCAAAAAAAAAAAAAAAAAAGGGGGTAGAGGATCAGAATAGACTTTTATCCAAAGCAGATAAAGAAATTGGGGGAAAAAAAAGCATATGAAAAGATGTGCTACATCATTAGTTATCAGGGAAATGCATATCAAAACCAAAAGAGCAACTACTTCATACCCAACAGAATGGCTAGAGTCAAAAACAGATAACAAGTACTGGTGAGGATGTGGAGAAACTGGAACCCTCCTATACTGGTAATAGAAATGTAAAATGGTACAACCACTTTGGAAAACAGTCTGATAGTTCCTCAAAAAGTTAAAGATACAGTTACTCTATGACTCAGCAATTTCATTACTAAGTATACATGCAAGGGAAATGAAAATGCATGCCTATACAAAAACATGTACATGGACGTTCACGGGAGCATTATTTATAATAGTCACAAAAAGTGGAAAGAACCCAAATGTCCACTTACTGATGAATAGAAAAATAAAATGTGGTATATCCATACCATGAAATATCATTTGGTAATAAAAATGAAGTACTGACACATGCTACAATACGGATGAACCTTGACATTATGCTAAGTGTCAGAAACCAGTCACAAAAGACCATGTTATCATTTCGTTTATGTCAAATATCCAAACAGGTAAACTATAGAGAAACAAAGTAGATTAGTGGTCACTTAGGACTGGGGGAGTTGGAGGGGTGCTAAAGGGTACAGGCTTTCTTTTCGAGGTGACAAAAATGTTTTAAAATCAACTGTGGTGACTGATGATTGTATAACTGTAAATATACTAAAGAAACAATGAAATGCAGAGGTAAGCTGTATAACGTGAATTATACATCAATAAATCTGTTTTAAAAAGAAAATTGGAATTATATTTCATTACAGCTCTTCATTATCTTGTCCCTGTTTCCCCATCTAGTCATCTGATGTCACTCCTTCCCTCAAACTCCTCCTGGCACACTGAGCTTCCAGGACCCCTACACGTTAATATATTCTTTTAAACCTCTGAGGCTTCCTTCTACCTGGAACATTCTTACAGCCCTTCCTCCATGTGGTTGTTTCTAATCTTCCATGCCTGAGTTAGAGGAACATCTAATATGCTTCAAATGCAATATGCACTTAACTACTATTTTAGCACTCTTCTTACTGACTTCCAATTAACTGTTTAATTGTCTGTATCTCCCACTAAAACTGGGCCTTACTGCATGTTGGCCTAGAGAAGGTAGAAAATACTTTTCAAAAAATGGGATAAACTAACCATAAATCAGAATCACTGTGGTAATCATTTGTCAGCTCAGAAGAAGCACTTTGGGAGGCCAAGGAGGGCAGATCACTTGAGGTCAGGAATTCAAGACCAGCCTGGCCCACATGGCGAAACCCTGTCTCTACTAAAAATACAATTAGCCAGGCATGGTTGTGCATGCCTGTAATCTCAGCCACTTGGGAGGCTGAGAATCACTTGAACCTCGGAGGCAGAGGTTGCTGTGAGCTGAGATTGCGCCACTTCAATCCAGCCTGGGCAACAAGAAGAAGGAAAAAAAAAAAAGAAAGAGAGAGAGATAAATAGTTAAAAACAAAAAAGAGTCCCCAAACTACTGGAAATATTTAATTGTAAAGAGAAAAGTACTGACGTATGTTTTGCCTAAGAAATATGCATGAAGCACTTAATGTTCAGACACTCTAAGGAAGTTTGTAAAAGGAAAAATAATGACACTGTCTTAACTGGATAGGCTTTGTGCAGACATACACATTTAACTTGACTGGAAAATACAGTTTTGATTTTCAAATACGTTAACTGTATTTGAATCTTTTTCTACAGTAATGTATGATAAATTCTGCATCCCAGTGAATATCTGTCTGCAAAATCAGATCCAAGAGAGTAGTACTAAGGCCCAGTGCATGCTTATCAATTCTAAATAAGAGTGTAGGTAGAATAAATAGTACATCTACAGTCTCAAATAACACGGTGATGTCCTTTGTGTTGATTTCTTCAAACTTAAGTTTGAATGGGCTTCAATAAGCAATTTTGCTAGGAAACTTCCAGAATTTTCTGGGGAGAGTGAAGTGGAGAAGCATGAATTTATGGTGAGAGGAGTCAGAAGAAAACAGTATTTTCAGACTATCATTAATTTTTTTCTGTGAAGTTGTTTAGCAATCTGGTAACTTAGAAATTCTGGCCAGGTGTCGTGGCTCATGCCTGTAATCCCACCATTTTGGGAAGTGAAGGCAGGAAGATTGAGCCCAGGAGTTTGAGAGCAGCCTGGACAACACGGTGAAACCCCACCTCTACAAAAAATAGTTAGCCAGGCATGGTGGTGCCCACGCCTGCAGTCCCAGCTACATGAGAGGTGATGGGAGGATCGCTTGAGCCTAGGAGGTCAAGGCTGCAGTGAGTTATGATCGTACCACAGTACTCCAGCTTGGGCAACAGAGTGAGACCCTGTTTCTTAAAAAAAAAAAAAAAAATTCTACTAGAAGTCCAAGTACTGCTTGAAAGCCTTGAAGAATGTGACAGCATTTTTCTGTCCAGCAGACTTAAGTGTTTAAAGTTCCAGGTCAGGTGACTGCACAGCCACATTTTGGTGACAAAATTGGAGAGGAAAAAGCTTTAAAACAGGAGAATTCTGAAGAAATGGAAAGAGAATTTTCTGAAACTATAAGATCTACAATGACGTACATGACAGTAAGGTATGCTGGATTTCTTCCATAGACAGATGACAAGGCCAGAAGACTCTAAATGGCAACTCAAGAAATAACTACAGGCAGCCCTATTTCATTTTATGAATCATACATGTATCTAACAGCCCAGAGAATAAATGCTTTCAAAATTGGAGGTATTTAAAATGTCAAGAATGTACATTTAACACTCTTGACTTTAAGGACTTTTAAAAGTATAAACATAGCAGAGGGTACTGGAAACAATGCTCTTATGGTATACATCCATTCAAGCCTATGAGAGTGAGGGAAGGTTAAGTTGAGTATAAACACAGGGGAACATAAACATGTAATTTACACCACCTTTGGAAAAGTAAAGTTGTAGAAAGAGAAAAATTAAGGAAAATATGACTGAGTAGATTATATATAATAACTCCTAGAAGAAGCTAAGAATAGTGAAAGGTCAGTTAAAAAAGAAAGCAGCTGGTTTAGAAGAAAACACCTGTCAGATACTTATAGAATAGTAATTATGTGATTCTGATGTTAAGATTCTCTCCTTTTAAATTGTTATTTAACGGATGTAGAGTTTTGGTTTTGCAAGATGAAAAGAGCTTTGCAGATGGATGGGGGTGACAGTGGTACCACAATGTGAATAAACTTAATGCCACTGAACTGTACACTTAAAAATGGTTAAGATGGTAAATTTTGTTATGTGTATTTTATCAAAAATTTAAAAAATAAAACCATAAAGAAAGATCCTCTCTTTTTAAATTTCAGGGTCCTGTAGCCCTATCCATATTGCTGAAATGATTATGATAAAACAGATATTATAACTTCTAGTACACTTCTTGCAGCTGAGTAATCATAATAAAGGAAAGTCGCATTTGTATGGATGGATATAAATGCATATGCATACATGTGTTTGGTCTAATGATTATATTCTGAAAACATGAAAACTCCAGTTTAATTGAAGATAGCAATTTTTATTGATTATGACCTATATACTTTACATCTTCTGGATAAAAGACATACATCTTTTCAAAATGGATGGTATAACCTAGGAAAACAACTAACACCAATAAATTTGAACCATACAAATCTAATGAACAAAAAAATGATAGACTTTAAAAATAGAAACTGTATCCAGATGTTCTTCCACAAGGTTATGGTTAGCTAGCCATAAAACTCCTGGTGACTGCTCTTTGTGGCTTCAGTGAGGTAACTGTCTCCAAAGGAATACAGATATTTTCATATTGAGGGAGAGAAACTGAAGGCAAGGGCTAGGGGCAGGAAACAAATGAGAAATTCAATTTTCTTGTCACTGCACAAGTAGAGTAGGTGTTTAGCAGCTTGCTTTCTCACTTCCCAAACAGAATCTTCAGTGTTTTGGTTCAGAAAAATCTATTTTTGTGCTAAATTCTACTTCAAAACCTTGAGATTAAAATAAAGGGCACTCTGATTAAGAAATTTTCTGTCCCTATCACTCATAAATCTGGAGGAGAAAAAGGAAAGGAAGAAGGATAAATAATAATAGCTGTCACTACATTGTGAGTGCTTACTTAGTGCTGGGCGTAGTATTAAGTGCTTTATGTATGCTCATTTAATTCTCAAAATAATTCAATGAGGAAACTGAGTAACAGGCTAAATGACAGGGCACCAGCTAGAAAAAGTTGGTTAGAACATGAACCGAGTCTGGTTCCACAGCCATGCTCAAAGTTTACTATTTAGGAATATTTTTTATAACCGTAAAATTTTTCTTGAATGTTTGTCCAGAGTTAAAACTTTAGAAACATTAACAAAGACGTCTCATAAACACTGATTTCCACAGAGAAGTGGCGTATTTTCTACAAACCGCTATTTTGGACAGAAAATACTAAAATAATTTTCTCCAGGTGTTTAGAAATTCAGTCAACTTAATGAAAGGACTATAACAACAGTTTTTGCAATCTTGTGATATAAAGCACTTTTTCAAATTAATCTGATTGCCCACCTTACTTCCTTTTAAAATTATATGGAAATCCTAGACCTAGATTTTCTTGACAATTTCTCTGGTATATTACGTAGAATTATAGTTTAAAGCCACACATGTAAAGACAGTTTAGGAGTGTTTTAAAAAACAGAATTTCACTTTGATTCTGTTAATTCAAGAAGAGGATCTTCAAACGCTGTAATTAAAAAAAATGTTTGGAGACTTGCTACATGAAGTACTTTAAGCAGGAGCTAGCTAAATTCCTGAACAGTTTAACTCCTATCATTTTTACTCAGCAGAATTTCAAATAGTAGCTTGTGTACCCAAGTTATTTACATATTTTCTTCTTTAATCATCCCCCTTTCAAAGGACATAGAGTTCATTTACCAACCAGTTATTATCTCCTAGTTTTATTGCTATGTTTATTTGCTTTCTTTAATGAACCAATCATTTCAGAAACCAGCTTATAAAGTAATACTTGTTTCCACTATTTCATGTAAAAAGCACAGGTCCAACAATTGCATTCTTTACCACCCCCTCCCATAAGTCTCACTACCGAATCACTGTAAGACATCCTAAATTACAAACAGATTAATGTCTTTAAGAATGCAATTCTCTTTTTTTTTTTTTTTTTTTTGAGACGGAGTTTCGCTCTTGTTACCCAGGCTGGAGTGCAATGGCGCGATCTCAGCTCACCGCAGCCTCCGCCTCCTGGGTTCAGGCAATTCTCCTGCCTCAGCCTCCTGAGTAGCTGGGACTACAGACACGCGCCACCATGCCCAGCTAATTTTTTGTAGTTTTAGTAGAGACGGGGTTTCACCATGTTGACCAGGATGGTCTCGATCTCTTGACCTTGTGATCCACCCGCCAATTCTCAGGCCAGGCGCGGTGGCTTACGCCTGTAATTCCAGCACTTTGTAGGGGCTGAAGCTGGTGGATCATGAGACTAGGAGTTCAAGACCAGCCTGGCCAACATGATGAAACCTCCTCTCTACTAAAAATACAAAAATTAGCCGAGCGTGGTGGTGCGTGCCTGTCATCCCAGCTACCTAGGAGGCTGAGGCAAGAGAATTGCTAAACCCGGGAAATGGAGGTTGCAGGGAGGTAGAGGTTGCAGTGAGCTGAGATAGCGCCTGGGCGACAGAGTAAGACCCTGTCTCAAAGAAAAAAAGAAAGAATGGTATTCTCTCATACACAACTTCCAGACATAGTTATCATACAGTCCATAACCATAAGTAATTGTGACTTGGATACTAACTAATATTCCAGGAACTAGTTACAGTATTGGTGAAGTAGGAGGAATTAGGAAAAAAGCTGTTAGGTCATCTCAGTCATCTTAGAATTTGTAAAGAATGGGCAGGTCAAATACCCCTTAAGAAAGCAGATTTCAAAAAACTAGGCCTGATTACATGGAACGAAATTATTGAAAAAAGGAGACTCAAATGGTTAGTAAGTTCATAAAAATGTGGTTCTAATAGTTACAGAGGATGCTAATAAGAGAGAGGTAGTAAATAAACCAGGATAGCTAGCACAGGACTCATGGGAAACAGCATACTAGAAAAACAGCAGTATGGTATAATGACTCCAGCATTATTGAATGTCAGGTAAATTATTCCCTTCTTTGAATATGCTTCTTCAACAGCAAAATGGGGACATTTCCCCTGCAGAGCTGTTATAGGGGTTTGTTACCTACTAAGATCAGTGTTTCTTTGCAGTCCTTTTTGTCCTTAGGTTATATCCCATCACTAAGGGAGCACAGTTAGAGTTTTATGTTGAAAAGTTACTTGATAATTCTTTTTTCCTTGATGGTTACATGATGAATTTGATGTACAATTAGGCTCACTGATTTCAATTTGTATTCAATATTGAAATTTACTTTTTTCCAATAGTAAGACTACCCTTCTTTACAGCAGTGGTACTATTCGTATGAGATAAACACTTTAGCCAGTTGTCCATGGACTAGAACTTATATGTAAACAGTAGAATCAGTATGGTAACATTTATATCTACAACTTAGTATTTATTACAACAAAATATTTATGATTGATTTTAAGATAATTGCCTATGGCTCCTGAAAAGACTATATTAACTTCAAAAGTTAGTCCGATTAACTTTAGTTGACACTTACATAGTGCTATGTGCCAAGCACTGTAAGTGTTTTATATACATGACACAGACCTCTGAGGTGTGTTGCCCGAGATCATGCTGCTAGTAAGCTGAACAGAAAGAATTTTTTTTAGGCAGTGTCTTGCTTCATTGCCCAGTCTGGAGTGCAGTGGCACAGTCACAGCTCACTGCAGCCTTGAACTCCTAGGCTCAAGTGATCCTTCTGCCTCAGCCTCCCGAGTAGCTAGGACTACAGGCACACACCATCATGACTAGCAATTAAAATTTTTTTGTGTAGAGATGGGGTCTTGCTATGTTGTCCAGGTTGGTTTCAAACTCCTGGGTTCAAGCAATCCTCCCATCTCAGCCTCCCAAATTGCTGAGATTACAGGCAAGTGAGTCACCATGTCCGGAGAGAACAGGTAGAATTTGAACCTAGACTCTACAGTCTGTGCTATTAGCCACTTCAATATAATGTCTCCTGCATTCAAACTGATGTTCCTGCCATAAATAGGAGCCACAAAACTTAAACCTTTTCTGGCTTAAGAAATGTGTGACCTTAAGAAATTATTGTATCATAACTTTCCCACTATTAAAAATGCTTTCAAAGATAATCAACAAGAGACTAAATCTCTTATACATATTTGTAAATATTACCTAGGCCAAATCAACTGCCCCCTACCTAACCAATGATTTCACTTAATCAACATTCATTAAACATCGTTGGGAGGTAAAGTGAGTCCTTTTATTCTCTTGTCTTCTCCGAATCCCACTGAAATGACCAAAGATTGGCTACTGAAATGACCAATATAATATACCAAAGAAATTGTCAAAAATATCTAGGTCTAGGATTTCAATATAATTTTAAAAAGCCTGGCAACTAATTTGAAAATGTGCTTTATATGAGAATTAAGAATGTAAAATAGTGTTATAGTCCTTTCGTTAAACTGTTTCTTAAGAGTGTGTGTGTATATATATGTATATATATAAAATATTTATACAAAATTCCATAGCAGCATGGGAAAATGACAAGAATGCCATCAACAAAGCAGAATCACTGAACAATTTCTTGAATGTATACAAGAGAAAACAGGTTCACAGAAAAGGAGTATCTCTATAGCCTACACCAATTCAGTCAAAAGATACCAATTCAGTCAAAAGACAGCCTTCTTCATTAGAGAAGTTGATGGATTTTCAAAAAAACAATCGGTCAAACCCCAAGCTCAGAGAAACAGGAGCTGAGCACAGCAGAGCGCTATTGGTTAAGTCAATGGAAACTAACCATTGAGAATGGCTGATGATATCTGTACCCTGAACTTTTTCATCTGGGTACGAACTGTTTGAATGACCATTGGAGATTTGCTACAACAGGCTCCTAAAGAGAAGGGCAGAGTGCAGTAGGAGGTGATGGATAAGAGAAACAATATTTTAGTTAATTCTAGGCTAAGAAAAAGAGACAAAAGCACTGCCCAGCAACTTACAGAGGCAAAAAATAAAAAAAATAGCACAGCAGAGAAAACCCATAATGTACCCAACATCCCTGATAACTGTCAAGATAGTCACAATAAAGAATAATCAAATCTTAAATACAGGATGGTCCACTTAAAGCTGACATCTTACATAGCTACTGGTGCAATTCTAAATGGTTACAGGATAATAGCTACC
The DNA here is from genome assembly GCF_009761245.1 of Sapajus apella. Lineage (NCBI taxonomy): Eukaryota > Metazoa > Chordata > Mammalia > Primates > Cebidae > Sapajus > Sapajus apella. The sequence continues at coordinate 8,489,675 of NW_022436991.1, read as the reverse complement.
TACTGAATGGTAAGAACTTTAGAAAGAGTCTGAGGTTCCCAGGATTAGTCCTGTATTAGTAACGTGTCAACATAAAAGGGTTTGTCTTCTAATCCTAATCCATTAGATCTTATCCGGAGTACAAGTCTAAAAGGTGATTTAGTATATTGATATATGACTGTCTACATTTGTTTTAAATAAGATTCTTTGCTATGGTTTCTTAAGTGACTCAACTAAAAAAAAAATTTTAAACCCAAAGTATTTTGTCTACAGGATGAAAAAACAGAGTCTCACATTTTAGGTTTCACCATAAAAAATGATTAAGACTACAAAATAAATTATAGGCTACCTGTGATTTTCAATCATCCTTTACATTTAGAACCCTTGTGGGGGGGAAAAAAAAAGAACCCTTGATTGACATTTGGTACTGTCTTAGTCCACTTGGGCTGCTATAACAAAGGACCTGGTGGCTTAAAAGCAATTGAAATTCATTTCTTACATTTCTGGAGTCAAATCTGAGATCAGGGTGCCAGCAAGGCCCGGTTCTGGTGAGGGTCTTCTAAGTTACAAACTGGTAACTTCTCATTGTATCTTCATATAGCAGAAAGAGGGCTAGACCTCTTTTTAATCACCTCCCCAAATCCCTCTGCCTAATACCTCCACATTGGGGGTCTATGAATTTGGAAGGAGGGGCACATTCAGTTCATAATAGTGACTATCCTCAACTAATGAGGTTAGTGTCATGGTTTACAAACCCAGCCAGTTGGGGAAATCTACCCTAGGACTACAGAATACATTCATAACCCAATTAGCAAATGTTGGCTACTGTAGGAAGGTTGACAGAATGCTAGTGGCTTGGTACAATCTGTCATCACACTTGAAAAATCCACAAATACATGTTACCTTTGATATGCAGCAGAGCACTTGCATATAAGCATTTGGATAGGCTGTCTAGTACTCTTACTGCACTGGGCTGGAAGAAGGTAGCAATCCAAGTATCAGGGGCACCGTTACAACATACATCATAAAGGTGATATTATTAGGGCCAGGGCAGTGGCTCACATCTGTAATCTCAACACTTTGGGAGGCCAGGGCAGGAGGACTGCTCGAGTTCAGGAGTTCGAAATCAGCCTGGGCAACACAGTGAGATTATTGGGCAACACAGTGAGATTATTTTTTTTAATTAAAAAACAACAACAACAACAACTGATATGGGTAGCCAGGGATAAAACAATGATATATCCTAGTTTAAAAACATCAGATTGTTTTCAGTGACTGTATGGTGGGCAAATCATCAACTGCAATGTTTATGCTCTATGTATCAAACGTGATAAGAGATTAACACATTTAGTTGCTTACCACAATAACAAGTTACCATGTGTGCCTGCACTGTGGTAGATGTTTCAGATACATTAATTCTTACAACCACCCTTCATTGTAAGAAGTATTATTCCCATTTATACATGAAAAAACTACAGCTCAAAGAGGCCAAAAAACATGCTCAAAGCCACTCAGCTGGTAAACAGCAGAACCAGAATATTTGAACTGAGTTCTGACTTCAACACCATCCTGTTTTTTTTTTGAAACAGGGTCTCACTCTGTCACCCAGGCTGGACTGCAGTGGCCCGATCTTGGCTCACTGCAACCTCCACCTCCTAGGCTCATGAGATCCTCCCACCTTAGCCTCTTGAGTAGCTGGGACTATAGGCACATGCCATCATGCCAGGCTAATTTGTTTTGTTTTTTGTAGACACGAGGTTTCGCCATGTTGCCCAGGCTGGTCTCGAACTCCTTGAGCTCAAACGATCTGCCCACCTTGGCCTCCCAGAGTGTTGGGATTACAGGTGTGAGCCCGGCCCCCATATCTTTTAATTATAACTTTGTGAATAAAATACTTTCCTAAGAATTTAACATATCATATATACTCACTTCTATTTTCAAGTAAAAGGATATTCACGAAGATGAAGCGGGGACAGAAACTATTTTTCAGTTGAAGGAAAATAAAGAATAACAAAACTCAGGTAATTTTTCAAGTACAAACAAAACATCTACGGGAAAGCCAGAATTAGAACCCAGATTTCAATATATGTACTCTTTGAGTTAAAAAGACTTCATTTGCACTTCATCATATCTAAAGTGACACACAAAATACTGTTTTTCTCCTTATACTATCCAACCACGGAGGTCCCCTCAACAAACAGTAACCAGACTAATGGCCCTTCCCATGGGCTCAGATGAGGAACACTGGATCCAACCTCTTCTATTTCATCTTGCTTCCTCATGGGAAAGATCATTTACCCATTACAAGTTCCTCACCACCCCCTGCCCACCCCCTCCATAGCAAACTACGCATATCATACGCACATGCATGCATTAACACATATCTTCCTCAGCTCCACTGAGTTAACTCTACCTCAGCTTATTCCACTTCAGGAAACCTCTTGCACATGCATTCTCCCTGCTTTCTCTATCAGGGCAATTTATAAGCCAGAAAACTCAAAACACTGTTGACATATATAAGAAGACTCTCAGTGAACAACTATATCACAAAGGAGGAATGTTGTAAGCTTTGAGGTCAAACTGATAAAGAATCAGAGAAACAAGCTGTCCTTTCTTATTCCATCTTTTGAAGATGCAATTAGTAAAGCAACTATATTGCTTTCTACTATTTTGTTGCAAAAGTAAATATTTCAGCTACAACATGGTCTTATGGGCAAGTCTAGAAATTGAACTTCCTTATTGACCCAGAGAATCAACAAAACAACCTACAAATTATGTTTCATCTTAAAATATTAAAGTCAGGAATGATTCATATAGTAGCTGGACTTTATTTTCCAAATGAAAACCAACTGACACATTAAAAAAATGAAGACTGAATTCTATGGATATGCAGCTACTTTGAAATGTAACAATTTAAGTATCATCCTTATGAAAATGAGAAAAGACTGGGAGTGCCAAATATTCCCGTCTTCTGAGCTCTAGTCCGTTTCTTCTTGCGCATCCTACTCTCACCTCGAACAGAACATGTTTAAAGCAATTTCTCACTTTTTACAATCACCTCACTCTCTAAATTCCCAATTTTATTCCCTAGCCCAGGTTCAAAATCTTAGTGTTAACCATAACATTTCCTCTTTCCTACCAGGCGCAAGCTTAGACTGAATGCTGCCTAAGGTACAAAGATCAATAAATCATATTCCCTGCTCTCAAAGAACCTAAAGAAATCTATACTAGAAAAAAATTTATACTAGAAAATAGGGCAAGTGCCACACAAATAACCATGATACAGATATACTACCATAAAAAATGTGCAAAGTGTTACCAAGGGGGGAAAATCACTTTAGGTAAGGGGTCAAATAAGGTTTATGAAGATGGCAGCTGATACGCTTGGAAGATGGGTAGCATACTGATAAAACAGTGACTGGAGAGGATATTTCAGGTTGAGAATAAAAAACATAGGAAAAGAATTACAGATGAGAATACAGATTGTACTTAGGAAACAGAAAGTAATACAGAGTGGCTAGAATGTATATCCATACAGGGAAAAAAGCAGGGTCTAAGGCCATTAAGTATTATAAAGTGGAGCTATATTGTGAAAATCCTTGAATGTCTTTTGTTTTGCGGAAGATTAAGTCACTGAAGGTTTCTGGTACAAGCACATCCAATAGTTAAGTGCCAGGATCCACTGTGTGACATTAGGCAAATGACTTATCTGTATTTTTATAGGGCTGTCTAAATAACAGCATTTACACAGGGACGTTGTGGGGATCAATTAACACATGTAAAATGTCTAGAAAAGAAATTGTCACAAAGTAAATGCTATGTATTTATTACTCCATCTGTCCTTTAGAAAGGACAAATAAGCTGCAATATAGAGAAATGGACTGGAATAGAAATTTCCCTGCCTTCTATCTACCTTTACTCATGCCATTCCCTCTTCAAGAACAAGAACCACCCAAGTCTTCCTTATTAAATACTCATTATTAAATGTATCATCTGTTAAGCTCAAATTCCACCTCCTCTCTGATTGCCTGATCATATGTATACAATTTTATCTTACTAGAGTATAGGGTGCCTCAAGGATTTTTTTCATTTGCTTAAACATAATCTCTCTGATTATTTCAGTACAGATTTCTTATAGACCACAAATATATCAATAGCATTTGTTGCAAGACAGTCTGGAATGAAGTCCAATGGCATAGGGAATACCTATGGGAAGATTTTTTAAATGTCCATAGTAAATTAAAGATTTATTTTATTAAAATAATACTTTGTAAATGAAATGGTCACATCTGTTTGATAGTCTAAGCGGCCTTAAAGATTTTTGTCTTTGGAAGTGAGTGGCCTGGTCAGCAGAACTGATCTGAACATGGCCTATGATTGAAAAGAGCTTCTATCATTATGGCTGAAATTAGACCCAACAATGTTCCAGGTAAACAGCTTACTGTGAATATATCGCAATAATCAATTTCGTTCTTTCTTTTTCTTACTTGACCCACCCAACCGCATTTTTTTCTACTCCTGTTCAATCTCTAACTATAGTAGTATATGGTCCCTGGATGAACAGATCTATATTAAAAGTCAACAGCTGCCTTTTTGCTCAATATATATAACGGCAAGTGTCAAAATGCCAAATGTGACATTTTATTTATAGCAAAGCTAGTATAATGAGACACACAAAAAAGTGCAGCCTTTTGCTAATTAAAAAAACAGCAGTTATTCAAAGATAACGTCGATATACTTCAACAGCGAATTGGACTCACACACTGAAACTTCCCTTAAGCAAACTATACATGTTGGTTGGTATATACTCAAAAGTATATGTAAGTACATTAATAGCAACACCTAAGGCCATATGTTCTTTATTTTGTCAACTCTAAAACGCTAAACCCCAAAGGAACATCACATTCTACTTGCTCATTGCATATCTGGCAAGAATTCTCCTCCGGGTAATTTACAGGTAACAAGAGAATATACAGTAAAATTTACAAACATAGTATATTTAAGTGAAATACACAGTAAGGGTATATCATTGAAAAATGATTTTAATCCAGTACTAATTTTAAGGTATCTTGATATTCAAAGACCTTCAGGTTTCCTCATGGCTCTTATCTACGCCTCTTTAGGATTTCTACAACAGCTTTCCCAACATTACTTTTTCATCAGTTTGTAGTCGATAAAGGATGAAATAAGTGCTATTTTCAATCTGTTGTTATCAATTGAATCAGGTTTTCTAATTATAAAGCCACTAGCTGCTTAGTTGGGTAAGGAATTCTAGAAAGTACTTGGAAAAAAAATGTGTAGCTTCAGAACCTGAAAATAAAACATTTTGACAACCAAAAAGACATGAATGTCATGTTATATAAACCATCACAGAGGTAAAGCTGTAAATATGAAATTTATACCTATATACTTGTCACAGCTATCAAGGTACAACCTAATTTCCTGGGTTTCTTAGAGAAGCAAATCAAACAAGGTCACTATGTAAATAATTATGCATTAAGGTTGCATGCTTAAGTTCTTATTTATAATTCAACAATAACAATTTCATAAACAGCTACACTTCATTACATGTCTAAATTTCCCCTATAAGATTACGCAATATGGTCCACCGCCTAAGTATGCATTGAAATGGGTTATGGAAAAAACGAACTCACAGTTGCATTACAGAAGCTAGTAACTAGAAAAAAATCTATTCCATAAAGTAAATTTTCAGTTATACTGTTTGCCAGGTTTCTATAAAGAACTAACTACCTCATATATTTCAAACTTATTTTCACACTTTGAGGTGAGAAAAATTGACTTGATACTGCAACTGTACTACCAGCTCTTAGACAAATTCCTTTAAAAATAACTTCTGAACTAAATGATCTTAACAATACACTGTGGTTAATACTTTTTAACCCACAGGAGAACAAAGTTGGGGTCTAAACTAGCATAAATATTGGAAGAAAGAGGTATTAATCAGGTCTGAATGACAGAATTTTTATTAATAAAAAATCCTCAACTGCAACTTGTCTAAGATCAATTACATGGTTAGTAAATAGTGGGGCTGGGACTTGGCTACATGCTGGTTTGCCCCAAAGTATGTGCCATTTCCACTATGCTAGGCTGTCTTTCACTGAGAAAACCTCTTCAATCTGTTCCAGAAATACACAAACCTGAGTACTCCTTGGTTTTGGTACTTACATGTGTCCCATTAAGGGTGTATTACATTAAGTGTAACTGACTATGCAGTTTCTCTTCCCAGATTGGACCCAGCTGGGCTCACGAACATTCAAATACAGACACACCATGTGGCCTTAAATCTCTTTCTGGAACAAGGCAGGGTATAAGTAAATAAATAAGACAGACAGTACAAAAAGGAAACCCTAAAAAATGCTGATGTTTTGAACTTTTATATAATAAATGACTAATATTTGAGCACTTACTATATACTGGACAATGTGCTAATCTCTCATATGCCACATTTTATTTCCTCACAACTATCTTTTGAGGTACATATATCATCTCCATTTTATAGCTGAAAAATCAAATTACATGCCCCAAATCATAAAGCTAATAAAAAGAGAATCCAAGAATCGAACTGAGATATGCCTGACTCCAAATCCTAAACCATTTTACTATACTGCAACTGAAATACACACTATTTACCAGGAAAGGGATAAAACAATGATGTTTTTGGTCATACTAAGTGGAACAGTGGAGAACTGATGTATGTAACTATTACTACACAAAATTTGAAAGGGGTTCTGCCAGCCAGATAAGGAAGGATGCAACGAGTATGGCCAATCTAACAAATGCATCAGCAGTTTTAATTTTTTTTTCTTCTGAATTTCTTTCTCTTAGTGATTTCCATTTAGGCATGCCTTCTGTTCATGTTCTTGATCCTAAATTCCCCTTCTCCAAAAACATTTAGGCTTATATATACTCTCAATTCCGAAGTGGTTCCATCTCGGTAAAAGAGATGATGTTTGGAACTAAGTTTGCAAAGGAAATATTAATGCTTTGTTCAGGACATCTAATCTACTGTTGGAAAATCTGGTCTACACTGGGAATTCACAGTATCATAAATGATTTCAAGCTTTAAGCATGTCCTGTGAGTACTGTAAAAAGACCGTTTTTTGAATTTTTACTGATAATTACTTGATATGCTGAAATAAATTATACTGATGTCACTTAAAAAATAAATTTCAAAAACATCTAATTTTCTTTTTTAAATTGTACTTTAGGTTCTGGTGTAGATGTGCAAATCATGTAGGATTGTTGTACAGGTATACACATGGTAATGTGGTTTGCTGCCTCCATCCCCCCTGTCACCTATATCTGACATTTCTCCCCATGTTATCCCTCTCAGACCTCCCCATCCCCCGGCTGTCCCTTCCTTGCCCCCCCACAACAGACTCCAGTGTGCGATGCTCCCCTCCCTGTGTCCATGTGTTCTCATTGCTCAACACCTGCCTATGAGTAAGAACATGCGGTGTTTGATTTTCTGTTCTTGTGTCAGTTTGCTGAGAATGATGGTGTCCAGATTCATCCATGTCCCTACAAAGGCCACGAACTCATCATAAAAACATCTTTTAATCACTTTACCTTCATAGACTTTTATGCTTGGAAGTAAAAAATGGAGTGGTTCAAATGTCCACCAACTGATGAATGGCTAAATAAATGTGGTCTATTCATATAATGGAATACTTGGCAATAAAAAGAAATACATAGCCAGGTGTGGTGGCCCACATCTATAGTCCCAGCTACTTGGGAGGCTGAGGCTGGAGGATTGCTTGAGCCCAGGAGTTTGAATCTAGCCTGGGCAACATAGCAAGAGCCTGTCTCTTAAAGAAAAAAAAAAAAATACCATAACATGGATGAACTTTGAAAACATTATACTAAGTTTAAGAAGCCAGTCACAAAGGATCACATAGATTCTATGATTGGAAATGTCCAGAATGGTCAAATCAACAGAGAGAAAGCATATTAGGGATTGCCTAGGAGGCTAAGAGACACCTCTTAGCCTGATCTTGGAGTAATGCAAGTGTTCTAAGACGGACTATGGTGATGGTAGCACACAACTCTGTGAAGACACTAAAAGCCACTGATTTGTATACTTTAAATGGATGAATTTTATGATTATGTGAATTACATCTTAATAAAGCTGTTTAAAAAAGAAATTTACTGGAAACAGGTTAGAAAGGCCAAGGAAGAAATTTTATTAATGTTTTTTAAATTCAAGGAGAACACAATCTCAAAACTTTTGCCCTTTTAGATAACCAAATCCTGTCCTTCTCTGTAAGTAATGCCCAAAGTGATTATCAAAATGAGGTTCATGATAGGTTTGTTTAACAACTGATGTTAGAGTTCTTCCATGTCAGAGTACCTTTGTGATCACTGGAGCTGTCACAGTTCCAGGGAAAGGACTATTATTTAATAGTGTTCTATTACTTAATGAACAGGTCTGCTTGAACTGAGGATCTCCAGTGTGTAGGCCAGGATCTACCTGCAGATCTTGAACCCTTATGAGATAGATGTAACACATCACAGTCCCTTATCTGAGGTTTACCAGGATTTCCTATGAAGTAGGTAGGAGCCAGTAGATTAGGAAATGATACCCCTCACCAAGTCTTTTACTTCCCTGAACACTTGCCAATCTTTAGATTTGAGGAAAATGAAAACTCACCCTCACAAAATGCCAGACATATACTGGGTTTTAAACAGGTAAGGCTTTCTTCTTCTTCCCAGTTTACTATCCATGAGCAACGAAGAGCAGGAGGAGAGGACAGAATCCTGTTAGCATAATACTGTTAGCTTATTTGCGTCTCCTCATGCACTCCTTGTCAGGTCATGAGAAGTGACTTCATCTGACTGTTGGTTTAGGAGAAAATACTGGGCATATGTGAACCAACATTTTGCCTTTGTAAGCACTCATCTCTCCTTTGTCATGCTAAAGTGTTTTAGGGGCAGGTCCCCCAGTTCTGTCTGGGACTGGATAGTTAAGTTTGCTAAATTTTGAGGTCCAGGAGTAAGCCCCAAATATAAGTGACATTCTCCAATATCCTCTTTCCTAGTAGTAAAATAATATTTTAGCCCCTAAGTACCTTATTCCTTTTTGCCCCTCAACTAGTTCAGAATATAAGCAGGAAGGAGGATGTCAGCTTTAGAGACCCCCCTCTAAACAGTAACATCCCATCTAGACAATTTAAAAAACAATAAGAATGAAAATATCTTCAGAAATGAATACACTAACCTTAAATTAGTCACGACAAACTATATGTGAATGTGATAACCACTTTAGGGAAATTTTGACGAGACATAAGGGAGAAGTTCTTTCAGATATTTGAAAGAGACTTTTGGGGAACATCTGGAAATCTTCATAAAGAACACAAGGCAAATCCATTTAGGATGATTAGGATTACGGCCACTGAAATCCTCACTGTGAAGAGATAATGCCTTCCTCACTAAAGGGATCTGTAGGCCATTTATATTTATCAGAGAAACAGCTTTACTTAACTGTTTATCCTGTTAAAATTAACAAACACTAAATTCCCTACCCCCCAAAAAAGTCTCTTCAGGGGTGAGAAGAGAGTGACAGTGAAATTAAGCTTAAATAAGTTATTTAATAAATTTATTTAATAAACAAGTTATTTAATAAGCTTAAAAAATAAATTAAGCTTTGTATAAGTCTCTAAGTTTATACAAAGCAAAGATTATCACTTTAAGATTGAAACCCAAGTCTCCTCCTTTCCCTCTTTGGTAATCTGGGGAAAACTCCAGCCATTGAAGAATTTTAATTTCATTTAAGTTAAGTAAAAGGTGTGCATAAATAACATATAGGTAATACTTCAATGAGGAATTTTCTTGAATGAAATCTTTGCAGCACCGAAACTGAAATCTCACATGCAAAGCACTGCTGTGTGGGGAAAAATGTGAAAATGGCTATTTTACATTGGCCAAATATAAACATCCTAAGGAATCAGATCAAGTAATAGATGTCAAAGTGCTTCAAAAACTATGAAGCATTATATAAAATCAAACATACTGCTATTGATGTTGAGTTCCAGCAACCAGCAGAAATTTGACCTTAGCATACAGAATTACATAATTTTGCCTCTGTATTCATCTACCATTTACTATTTCTGGTTACACTAACAGAAAGAGTCCTTATTAGCGTGCCTTCCCTCACATTCTTTCCCAATCCACATAATATGATATTTTCATATCTTCAAAAGTTTGTGTATAATCCACAAGCCATTAGAACAGATGAAATGTTAAATACACAGGTGAAAATAAAAGGAATGTACTTTCTCTGTATCTAGACCAGGACAATAAAAACATGAAAAACTATGCTGTCCAAAGTATGGTCCATAATCTTATGAGAGTATGGAGAGGTGAGACCGGAAGAGAAAGAACAGCACGGAAGCGGCAGAGAAAGTCCAAAGTCAAGAGGGATGTACATTTAACTTGTTCTAAGCCTGGCTGTATTATTCTTAATGTTTCTTTATTTCCTAGACTATCTAATAGAAGAAAGCGTGTCATTTCTCACAGCTCTGGGCTTTCCTTTCAAAACAGGGATTCTGACACCTGTTCTTATAAACTAGAACAGCAATATAACAATATGTAATTTTTGTTGAGCATTTACTGTGTGTCAGGTACTGTTCTAAATGTTTTACATGGATTAACTCAGTTAGTTATCACAATATCCCAGTAAGATGGGTACTTTTATTTTTTCTACTTCACAAAGGAGAAAGCAGAGACAGAGGTTAAAGAATCTGCCCTAAAGCCATAGAGCTATGAAGTGATGAAGTCTAGTCTTGAATTCTGAAACTTTCCCTAAGTAGTTCACTCCAGTGGTTTTCAAGCTACATTCTGCAGACTCTTTCAGCTCCAAAAGTTCTACTTCGAAAATGCATTTTACCCTGTTTAAAAACAGCAATGAAAACATCACAATCAAAACTTTATAGATTGAATATAATACACTAAAGGGAACCAACACATTAACTTTTTGTTGCCAGGTTATGTTGCTTCTGTGCAGCCCTTGAAATAAAGCTAGACCTGTCACCACTGAGCTCTTACTTGAACTTCTTGTAAATGTTTCATTGGTTTTGAAGGTGTAACTCTGCACTTTTTTTTTTTTTTTAACTGAAGACTACATCTGCCTGCTGAGACTGTACAGCATACAAGTTCAAGCACAAGAGTGAACAAAGGAACATACTGTCCCATTTGTTTTGTTTTGGGGGGTTTACCGCCTGATATACGTAAGGCAAGAAATACATGCTAGATAAGAATTTAAAATTTTTCCTATGTTCCTAGAATCTCTTATTCCTCTTTCTAGCTATAATATTTAATGGAATGGTATCCTGAGATGGCAGGGGAAACTTTTAGGAAAAAAAAATCCACTTCCCCCATCCCACACCAGCTCCACATTTTCACTGTTATGCTCTGGTCCTTGTGCCTATGATCCCCTGCCATTCCACTTTGCTGGATCGATGACTTCCACTCTGACTGGTCTTCAAGTTTATTGAGTCCACTGTTCCACTGGCCATGTACTATCTGCTATTTGACTGACCAATCCATTAGTCTTTATCCACTTTCACTCTTTATCCAGCTGATGCTCCGCAAGCCATCATTACAATACTTTGGCCACTATCCTAAATACCTTGGCTGCTGTCATTTCATTGCGTATCTGGCAAACCCCAACCTTGAATGAAGCCTTCTACTGGCTTTCACATTATTCTTGATGTTTCCTTATTTCCAAGAACGCTTGGAAAACTCACCTATCTCAATACCAAAGTAACTGAGCACTACTAAAGAAGGTCAAGAGAGCAGATAGGTTATCACACTATATGTCCGTGACCATCAGCTTCCATGAGGCATCAATGCTGCTAGACGATCCTACTTATCACAGTTGACAAGCTTTCTCGGCAATTACTTTTTTTCAAACAGTTTCTATTTCCTGAAACCTTGGACGTCCATCCCTCCCATCTCCGTGGCAACTCATAGCTGATTTTGCCTCCAAATTTGAGAATTATACTCATCCTATCCTTGCTTTCTTCTGAATACAAGAGGATTTTGCCCTTTTCTTTTTATTTTTTAAAGACATAGTGCTGTTCTGTGGCCCAGGCTGGAGTGCAGTGGCTGAAGGGCAGTGGTGCAATATTAGCTTACTGCAACCTCTGTTTCCCAGGTTCAAGCGATTCTCTTGACTCAGCCTCCCGAGTAGCTGGGATGACAGGCATGGGCCACCGGGCCTGGCTAATTTTTTGTATTTTTCGTATATTTGTATTTTAAGGTCTCACCATGATGGCCAGGCTGATCTCAAACTCCTGTCCGCAGGTGACCCGTCCACCTTGGCCTCCCCAAGTGCTGGGATTATAGGCGTGAGCCGCCGCACCTGGCTATGCTCTTTTCCATCTTAAGGAACGTTGCGCTATCACTTATCTTTCTTCTTTTTTACATGTAACAATTCTCCTCTTTCAACTATATCTTTCTCATGGACATTTGGTCTATTTTATCTATTGGGATTCCATCTAAAACTTCTTTGTAAAAAGGCATTTCTGCTAGAGCATGAAAACCTCTTTCCCCTAAGTATGTAAAGCCTGAAAGTCTCATAAAAGGAGGGAATACACATATAAGTAGGATAACATCAACAGGTCACGAACTAGATGTCACACATGTAACCGTGTTGTCTGGCAGCAACAATATTTTCATAAACGAAGCCCATGGCACCACCAAATTCGAAACCATCCTGATCCTTTCTTCATATGTTTTACAATTAAGAGCTGTGCTAAAACTCTATAGGCAAGAAAAGTAGCAGAATTTTTAGAGTGTTATTTTAATAACCAGTGAATCTGACAGCATGATTTTGTGTTACTAGGTCTAGATTGGGGGAGAGAAGGGAGGGAGGAGGAAGCAACAAATGTCCCAGCTACCACTTTTTTTTTAAGAGCTAAAAATACTGCAGGATAAATACAGAACCATAAGTAATACTTAAGAAGTTTTGACAGCACAGTGATGCATTTTTATAAGAAATTATCCACGGAGGGAGCCTGACATTCCCAACCCCCCAACAGTTCCTTCACCTGCACTGAACAAGCAGTTAAAAAACAAGACCATTCCTTAAATCGGAGCAGCTCTCCTGACAGCTGTTTACATTAATTAAGGTTTGGTCTCACAGGTCTGGGAGAGGGGGAGAAAGAGAGACGGGAGACTCGGGGAAGGAGGAGAGGTAGCAGGGAAAAGAAGTGGCCCAAGCTGAGAAAAGTCTGCGAAGCGCATTCACCTGGGGTATCCTTCAGAAAGATGCCCGCCTCTTTCCCGAGGGCATCACCTTGCCTCTCCCGCCCACAGCTCCGTGGCGTTTACAGCAAGCACTGCTACCGCTGCCGGGCTGCCTGCAACTCTAATGTGTTATTTAATTTTGTAACTACTATTAAGATCTCTCCAGCGTTTTTGTGATGTGCTGGAATGAAAGACGCTCCATAAAATGAGGTTTATTATTAGTAGTATTATAGCTCCCGGGCCTAAAATAAAGCAAAATTATAACCACATACATACTTCAAAGGGAAAATCCGAAGCCACAAGAGTCTCAAACACTGCCAAGCGGGCAGGGGATGGGCGAGGGCGGGAGAGATAGGGGGGCTCCATTCAGGCGCCCCCCCCCACTCCCACCAGCCCCACCAGCTCTCCCAGCACCCACCATTCACCCTGCCTGGTGGGGTCAGCGCCCGCAGCCCGGGCACCTCGCCCCCGGCCGCAGCTTCCTCTAGTGGTGAGGGTCTGGGGTCGGACCTGACCCTCTCGGCCTCCCCTCGCCCCCCAGCTCTCTAGTGGCTCCCGCACTGCCCTGCAGGCTGCCTCACTTCCAGCCCCAGCCTCTCCGCCTGGTTTCTAATTCCCTAGCAGGCGCCGCAGTTTCCTCCCGTCTCCCACCTTGACTTTTTTTTTTTTTTTTTTTTAAATCCAGAACGAAGCTCCTTCCTCTACGATGCCTCACATCGGAGGGCTGCTCCCCTCCTCCCCAGTCCCAGACCCTTTTCTCGTCCGCCACTTTTCCCGTCCTCTTCTCCGTCCCCTTCCTCCGCGGCCCGGGTCTCCCCTCTGCCCCCGGGCTCCTCAGGCCAGCCCCTGGCCGGGACCCTGGTTCTCCCCTCCCTCGCGTCGCCCTCAGCCAATCCCCCGCCCGGCCCCGCGCACCCGCCGCTCACCCGCGGACTCCCCGGTGTTGATCCAGTCCGGGTTGGCGATGCTGGCGATGGCGAAGATATCGGCGGCCAGAAAGAGACATCCTGAGATGATGGTCAGTTTATCCATCTCCCCGCCCCGCTCCCCCCACCCCCCGAGCCCCGGACAGGCAGCGGCCTCACGCCTCCCGCCCCATGGGCCGCCGCCGGGGCCCGGAGTCCCCGCGCCGCTGCCTCGCGCCCCCTCAGCCTCCGCGCGCCGCTCGCGCCCTCCGCGCGCCCGGGACCAGCAGCCGCGGCGCGGCCCGCACAGACTGAACCGCCGCCCGCCCCGGAACTGCTCGGCCCGCCCGCCCCTCACCCGGAAGCGAAGTCTCGGCGCTGGCGAGGCCGGTCCCGGCTCCCCGGCTGCCGCGCCCCTGCTCCGTCCTCCCGGCTTGGCACTCCGCCGCGCCGCCAGGGCCCTCCAGGCCGTCCCGGGCCCCTCCCCGCACCGCCGGCCTCCAAGCTCCGGACCCGGACCCGACCGGCCGGGCTCAGGTCACTGCCCGGGTCCCGGTCTCTTCCGGCAAGCCACGCCACCTCTTGCCTTTCTGCCCACTAACAATAAGATTGTTGTCGTTCTTGATGACTGTTTGGACACAGGCTGCTCCCCCTCCTGAGCCCCTCAAAAGCGAAACCGGAATGGGAATGGGGAGCCGCCTGTCTTCCAGCAGGAGGGTGGTGCCGACTCCCGCCGAGTGACTCCGGGCCCCGCGCGGTCCCTGTCACCTTGTATTCTCATTGCCCGTTCCGCGGCTGTCAGCTCCCAGGATTGCCCCATTTAGCTCTCGACACCCCCTCTGCGTCAGGCGCTGTAGGTGCAGAGGTACTGGGGTGGACAGAGGCAAGGCTCCCTCTCTCGAGCTCACGCTCCGGTGGGAAGAGACAGAAACACATTAAGAACCTATCTGTAAAATAAAGATAATTTCAGGTGCCGATCCCTGAATTCAGCGGAGGTCAATGTGATGGGAGTCGGGGCGATACCTGCGACAGGGAAGGATGCATTTCCGCTGAGACCATAAAGATCATAAAGACCTGCACTTTGAAGACCTGGCACAAGACCAGACAGAGGGAACAGCCAGCACAAAACTCATTAGGGGTCGGGGGGCAGAAAGAGATCGGCCGGTCCAAGGAATTGCAAAATGGCCTGTGTGGCTGGAGAGTAGTATGACAAGAGGTAGGCAGAGGCCAGGTGTAGGGCTCTGGGGGCCTTGGATTTTGTTCTGAGTGCAATGAGACGGTAATGGAGTTGTTTGCAGGAGAGTCCCATGATGTTATTGAATCTGTGAAGATCCATAGAGTAGCTTGCATGGGGGAGAGGCGAAGATGACAACAGGGACGCCAGGTAAGAGGCCAAGTAGTCCACGAGAGAGAAGTATGGCTTTGGCAGGGTGAGAGTAATGAAGATGGGGAGGAATGGACAGATTTGGATGTTTTGTAGATAGAGGGATAAGGGGAAGGAGTTGAAAGAAAGAAAACTCAAGAATAACTTAAGTTTTTGACATGAGCAACCAGGTGTTATGATCCCGTTTACTGAGTTGTGTGTGGAGCGTCTTAAGTTGGATGAATAAACAGGAAAAAAAATAAGGCATTTGCGTAATCTGTCAGCAAATTATGCGATGGTGGGGAGGTTTTGTTTTCTTCCACAGCTCATGGGCGGAATCACCACTAACCCTGACTTTTGATCCAGCTCTCCCTAATAGTTCTCCGTGCAGCAAATGGAGCGAAACACTCATTTTCTCCTTAAATGCCACATAGGTCATCTCTAGAAAGACCTAGAAAAGTGACATGTGTCTCTATTTTTGGAATGCTTACATGTCCACAAAATTCAAGAGGTTTCAAATTCCACCAAATCCAACAGCCTTGCAGAAATGTGCACAGAGTATTAGTGTAACTACATAGCTTGGAGAAGGGAGGGTTTGATTGCTGGGCTATGTAGACTTCTGTCCAAACATTGGTCTCTTGAGGAAAAGGATTTTTTTTGTTGTTGTTATTATATAATTTATTTTTCCTCTGCCAAAGAAATTGACACAAGATAATTGATATAGTCCCAAGAATCCAGATATAATGCATATGACATTACTGCAATAGTCTTTAGTTTCTTTTTTCTTTTCTTCTTTTGGTAAGTACTGGAGCAGTTTAATTGAGCCATACTCTGGGCTTCTTGTAGGGCTTTTCTATTGCCCAGTGATAGAAAAAACTGTAACTATACAGGACTAAATTCTCAGATAATATCCACTAATGTTCTCTGTTGACCAGCTTAAAAGAATCCCAGAGCTGAATGTTAAAACAGTTTGCACCTATTCTAACTCCAGCTGAATAGAATGATGATTAGGTTCTTGTGTTTAAAGTAAATACATGTAGCCAAGCATGGTGGCTTGCACCTATAATCCCAGCTAATCGGGAAGCCGATGTGGAAGGATCACTTGAGTCCAGGAGTTCAAGACCAGCCTGGACAACACAGTGAGACCCCCCCTGTCTCTAATAAATTAAATAAATAAATAAATAATAAAAATCTCATTTTACCCTCTACAATTGGTTCTGGGTCTAAGATTAAAGCACAAGAACAACCAGTATTGAGTTAAAATAATCTAAAACATTTTTATATTAATGGCTACACATCACTGCAGAGGATAGTCACCTATTCCATTCCTTCCTGCCATCCAGAAAGGGAGGTGGGGTTGGCAGAAGCCAAACTGTTTACAGACTTCCCATTAATCCTTGTTTTTATCTCTGTATCTCTCTCTCTCTCTTTTTTTTTTTTTTAGTTAGAGATATGGTCTCACTATGTTGCCCAGGCTGGGCTTGAACTCCTGGCCTTAAGTGATCCTCTCACCTCAGCCTCCCAAGCAGCTGGGACTACAGGCCCACAACACTGTGCCTGGCTGGTGTTTCCAAGTCCCCAGTCTCTGAGATCTGTAGGACAGATCAGTTCCTTTCTCCCCTATATCTCTGTCTAGATTTTGGTACAGGCAGACCCTAAGGGTTTGGGGGAGGCAATGTAGTGAAGCAAGTACAGCACTATGTTCTAGTTCCTGCCCTGCTACTGATTTGACCTTGGGAAAGCCATGTCGCCTCTCTGGGCTTTTTTTCCCCAGCTGGCCTAACAAGACTCCTGGACTCAATGACAGAAGCATCCCATCCTTTCACCCACCCCTAAGCGGAGCAGCTGGGGCTTCAGAAATGAGCCACGAGGCTCCTTATGGCAGAAAGCCTTGGGGATCCAGAAGAACATAGAAGGCTTCCAGGAGGGAGCTGTGCTGGCAGCCTGAAGTCATAAATAGCCATTCTGCAGCTGTTAAAGGGCCGTGAACATGGCATGCTTTATTGTGATGGATGGTAGACCTTGGCCAGAAGAGGCTGAATCCAGCTGGGACCGCAGGGAAAGCTGTGGAAGGGACTGTGTGATCACTCTTCTCTTCAAGGAGTATCTCAATAAAGAACACACTGCCACCCTAGGGGTTAAGTTTACCATGTGGGCCAAGAGCATGGTGGATGACCACACATGTGTACCTGGGGTTCTGGGGGTTAGAGAAGACACAAGAAACTAAATCCAGTGTTAGCAGCTTGTGCCTGGGGTTCAAATCTCGGTTTGTTTCATGGATTGGTTCCCTTTGAGCAGACTCAGAAATGACATTATTGATCAGTGTGCAGGAAGTTTATTAGAGAGCCTTTGAAGATCAAGTCCTCTGGGGGAAAAGGAAGCAGGATGGGAAGAGGAAGAAGTCAGTCTGTGCTGCCATCACAGGAGGCTTTGGCAGACCCCAAGGGAAGCTCTGAAGCTGGGATAGCTGCTCGGAGTTGGCCTGAGTTGGAGTAAAGGGGCCAAGCCTTTTCATCCCTGCAGTGACCTGCCATGGAGCGTTAGCTTGGAGGGCAGCTCACTTTGGACAAAGACAATTCCTCAAGAGGGCTGACAGCTGAGATTGTCAACCTACCACCCTCCTAGTAGCCGGGGAATAGTCCTTCCGTCCTGACCGAGGCAGTGTAGTGCAGCATTTGCAAAAGTGCCGCAGGGAGCTGTGCCTCTCATTTGCTGCTTAAGTTTGGACAGCAGCCCTTCAGGACCCTGGGGCATCTTTTTCTGTGGGAAACGCACAGAGGAAGGTTAGTGGGACAAACCACAACTCCTGCTGCCGCTACAGCCCATCTAGAGGCATAACTAACATACCCTTCAGTCCCTTCTTCTATCCATCCTAGATTCCTCTCCCCCACTGCCAGCACCTCAGATGATGTAGGCGGCTTATGTGGTGGGGTGGCCTAGACTTCCATCCCTAAGAATTTGAGCACCTAGTTGCTGTGCACTTCGCAGGCAGTAGTTGCTGTATTTGTTCATTTACTGTCCAAATAGGGTAAAGGAGTACTAAGAGACACCTAAATAGATCACGTAGGTGCCCAATGTTCCCCTGCCCCTATGCGAAGTCTCAACCCGATTCCTTCCTGGTGATGGAATACTCTTATCTGCTTCCCCACCCCGCCGCGATACCCCATCCCATTTACTGCTTGTAAAAAAACTTAGCCATCTTAGAGTTTCCCCTGCCAGTGGCTAGCTATGCTCCTTCTGTACCAGGGATGGGCTCCTCATTATTACCTGGGTATTAGGTGATCCATCCTAGCTCTATTCTTAGGAAGAAGGAATGAAGCAGGGGCCAGGCATGGTGGCTCACGCCTGTAATCCCAGCACTTTGGGAGGCTGAGGTGGGCAGATCACCTAAGGTCAGGAGTTCAAGACCAGCTTGGTCAATATGGTGAAACCCCTGTCTCTACTAAAAATACAAAAATTAGTCGGGCATGGTGGTAGGCATCTGTAATACCAGCTACTCAGCAGGCCGAGGCAGGAGAATCACTTGAACCCAGGAGTTGGAGGTTGCTATGAGCCGAGATCATGCCACTACACTCCTACCTGGGCAACAGAGCAAGACTCTGTCTCAAAAAAAAAAAAAAAAAAAAAAAAAGCAGGACAGGGCAGAGGGAAAAGTCAGGCTGCAATGCAGCCACAACAGGGCCTCAGTGGACCGCAGGGTAAGCTCTGAACCTGGGATGGCCCTGCATTGACCAGTCACCAGATGCTAATTTATTTGGGAAGGTGAGATCTTGGGCAAGGGGCTCTTTTCAGCAGTAGCAATAGTGAGGGTGGGAGGTGTAAGTCCTTCAGCCCTGAAGGAAGATCTTGGCAGCACAACACAGCACAGCACCCATGACAGTTTGTATCCTACAGTTCCACCAATCAGCGTGACCTTGGCATCTGCTCTAAAGATACTTCTCAGCCTGGGATGGAGGGAAGACTAAGAGGGGGCCAGGCCCCAGTGTGCTCCTATCACAGAACCATATATGCTGATGGGCTCTATTCCCACAAACTCTCACCCTTATCCTGATGGTAGGAGGATGAAGGAAAAGGATGTATTTTATGATATAATTAAGTTGGTATCTATATAGACCCCCACCAGACTGTTTGGAAGAGGAAAAGTGACCTGTCACAAGAAGCCACCTGCAGGAGATTTGAGGTACAGAATAGCTCTACCTACCAGTCTCTGCAACACAGGATTTATCTAATGAGAAATCTGCCCTGGCATTCATGCCTGTAATCCCAGCACTTTGGGAGGCCAAGGCAGGTGGATCACCTGAGCTTAGGAGTTTGAGACCAGCCTGGCCAACATGGTGAAACCCCGTCTCTACTAAAATTACAAAAATGAGCCACGCGTGGTGACACAGGTTTCTGGTCCCAGCTAGTCAGGAGGCTGAGGTGGAAGGCTCATTTGAGCCTGAGAGGTGGAGGTTGCAGTGAGCCAAGATTTCATCACTGTACTCCAGCCTGGGTGACAGAATACAGAATGAGACCCCATCTGAAAAACAACAACAAAAAGAATCTGCCCTGGCTTATTGTCTGTGTAGAGCCACAGAAACAACAGAATAAGCTGGGATGTAACCAGATTTACCATGGAAATCTTTGCTTAGTGCCTGATGCCTAATAGGTGCTTAATAACTCTTTGTTGAAGGGATGGGGCAAAGTGCTTAGCCTCTCAGTTTCATCACACCAAGGATAACACCAGGACCTACCTCATTAGGTTTTCTCTTTCTTCTAGAATGTATTAATTTACTTACTCTTTTTTATTTTTTAAGACAAGATCTTGCTCTGTCATGCAGGCTGGAGGGTGGTTGGCTTGATCATATCTCACTGCAGCTTCAAATCCAGGCTCAAATAATCCTCCCACCTCAGCCTCCTGAGTAGCTAGGACTACAGATGCACACCACCACGTCCAGCTAATTTTTAAATTTTTTTATAGAGACAGGGTCTTGCTATGTTGCCCAAGTTGATCTCAAACTCCTAGGCTCAAGTGATCCTCCTGCCTCAGTCTCCTGAGTACCTGGGATTACAGGTGTGAGCCACCACACCCAGCCTAGAATTTATTTTTGATAATTTATGTTTTCCTAAAAGTGTCCACTTCATCTGTTTTTTAAGTACAGGTTTCAAGAGGTTAGAGCCTGTGTTTCTGTCTTTGTTTTGCCTACTGTTGTGTCCCCAGTATCATTAAACAACAGAGCAGCTCCCTGCAAATACTTGTTGCGTGAGTGAATGTGTGTGGGAGGAAGAATTATCTTGGAAAAAAGAAGGAAGCATTAATAGTGCCTCTCCTAATAGTGACTCATTTTTTTTAGGCCACCCTGGGGCCTTTTCTTATTCAAAACATCCATGAAAAAAAGTGCAGTTCCAAAGCATTGGAGCTACTGATGTAACCATTTTTTTAAAAATACCATTATTCAGAGCACAGCAGGGATTCTCTGATCTTCTAGGTATTCTGTGATCTCCTGTGATCTTCTGGCTGTGATCTTCCTCTGCAGACCACCTCACATCTTTGGACACCCTCCTCTGTGCCTTCTCCCCCTCCCTGTTTCTTAGGTTCACCAAGAATGAATGAAGAGGGCAGGCATGGTAGCTCATGTCTGTAACCCCAGCACTTTGGGAGGCCGAGGCAGGTGGATCACGAGGTCAGGAGATCAAGGCCAGTCTGGCTAAGATGGTGAAACCTCATTTCTACTAAAAATACAAAAAAAAAAAAAAAAAAAAAAATGGCGCCTGTAATCCTGGCTACTTGGGGAGCTGAGGCAGAGAATTGCCTCAACCTGGGAGGTAAAAGTTGCAGTGTGCCACTGCACTCCAGCCTAGGCAACAAAGCAAGACTCAAAAAAAAAAAAAAAAAAAAAAAAAAAAAGAATGAAGAAGCCAAGCATGGTGGCTCATGCCTGTAATCCCAGCACTTTGGGAGGTTGAGGCATGCAGATCACCTGAGCCCAGGAGTTCGAGACCAGCCTGAGCAACATAGTGAGACCCAGCCCCTGTCTCTTAAAAGAAAGAAGAGAAAGGAAAAGAAGGAATGAAGAACCCATTGTGGGTTAGGCACGGTGCTAGTCTCTGCAGAAGTTTCTACACAGTATACTGGCGTACAATACTCAAGCCACATTTTGCAGGGTCCACGGGAAGCCTTGCGGAGGCCTCACTGCCACCCAACTTCTGGACAACGGCGGCGCAGCGCCCCCTGGCGGCCATCCCGAGGGCGGTGCCCAAGGGTGAGGTTCGAAACTGTTGGGAGTGGAACTGACTCCAGCCTCTGCTCCGGGAGGCCCTCCCGAGCCACCCGCCCTCCGGGGCCATGCAGAAGGCCTCCCGTAAAAACAAAAAAGGTAATTGGGGAGAAGGGAGGGGGTGAAGCCCTGGGGATCAAGCCTTCCTCATTTTTCCTCCTCTGTAAAATGGCAAAGGCACACTCTTGGCCTGGGAGATGACCTGTCGCCAGAGTTATTATTATTATTATTATTATTATTATTATTTTGAGAAGGAGTCTCACTTTGTCACCCAGGCTGGAGTGCAGTGGCACCATCTCGGCTCACTGCAACCTCTGCCTCCCAGGCTCAAGGGATTCCTCTGCCTCAGCCTCACTAGTAGCTGGGATTACAGGTGCCTACCACTGCGCACAGCTAATTTTTGTATTTTTAGTAGAGATGGGGTTTTGCTATGTTGGCCAGGCTGGTCTCAAACTCCTGACCCCAAGTGATCCTCTCGCCTTGGGCCACCATTATTTTTATCAAGGTATATTTCCATACAGTAAGATTCCGCCCTTTTAAAAGTACAGTGGTATGAGTTTTGACAAACCTATACCCACGTTGAACCATCCCCTCCATCAAGATAGGGAACAGCTCTACCACTCCCTAAAATTACTTTGAGATGCACAATTGTAGTCAACCCCACCCCACTGCAGCTCCTCACACCCCCATCTGTTTTTTACAGGGTTTTTTTTTTTTTTTTTTTTTTTTTGCCTTTTCCATGGAGAATGTCATAAAAATGAAATCATATAGTAAGGTGCCTTTTAAAAATTATACCAATGTAAATAGGGACTTTGGCCCTTTCATTTTTATTAAAATGGCACATAAATCTTAAAACAACATACTGGTCTCTGTATTTTATTTTTAGAGACAGGGTCTTTTTCTTTCACTCAGGTTGGAGTACAGTGTTGTGCTCCTGACTCACTGCAGCCTCCACCTCTTGGGCTCAAGAAATTCTCCTGCATCAGCCTCCCATAGCTGGGACTGCAGGCATGCACCACCACACACAGCTAATTTAGGTTTTTTGTTTTTTGTTTTTTGAGACAGAGTCTTGCTCTGTGGCCCAGGCTAGAGTGTGGTGGTATGATCTTACCTTACTGCAACCCCTGCCTCATGCATTCAAGCCATTCTTGTGCCTCAGCCTCCTGAGTAGCTGAGATTACTGGCATGAGTCACCACAGCTGGCTGATTTTTGTTATTTTCAGTAGCAACAGTGTTTCGCCATGCTGGCCAGGCTGGTCCCGAACTCCTGACCTCAAGTGATCCACCTACCCTCAGCCTCCCAAAGCGCTGGGATTACAGGTGTGAGCCACCATGCCTAGCCTAATCAGTAGAGATGAGGTCTTACTATGTTGCCTAGGCTCTAATCATTTTATACTTCTGCCAGCGCCCAGGTGGGCTTTCCGAAGGCTGTAGACTCCTGCATTGAGCAATTCTTGTTCTTTATGGCTTTTTCCGAACAGCACCAGGATTTGATAATGACTGGAGGTTGGTGAAGAGGCTGAACCACGCAGTTGGGTCCTAGGCAGCATTAGGCTTTCTGACTGCCGGGCTGTTGTCATTTAGACTGCTTGTCCTTGGGAAGGTTGACATTGCTCTCTGATCAGCCCTGTAGCAAGACCTGTAAGTTTTTCGTATTTGAGTCTGGAGCTTGGCGTCTGGCTCTTCCAGGGTCGTAGTGCTGCCTCCTCCAGCTTGCTGTCCCCAAACACAGCGGCCCACTCTTTTCTGAGCTCACTCTCTTCCAGGGAGGAGGCATTGAAGATCTCACCCAACAGCAGGAGGGTCGTCTTTGTCAGCACCTTCAGGTTCCAGGGTCCCTGCCACTGGGCGCAAGTGAGCACCTTCCTCAGGTTTCATATCTAATAGTTCATTCTGAGCATGCACTGTGTGAAGAGCCGTTGTCTAAGGCAGGTACAATACTTTTTCCATCTTCAGCTTTTTCCTTCTGCTGGTTTTCATTCTCTAATGAAATTAACGGACTCAGCTCCTGCACTGCCGTATCTGTGCTTTCTTGCTGGGTGAGCTACTTCTCTTCTTTCTCAACTAGTTTTTTCACTGGCTTTTGGAAGCGCTTTGAAGTAGTGAATTTATATAGGTGATAACCTGTGAAACGATCATGGATGGCTGCCATAGTGTGAGAAGTTTTCTCCCAAAATGAAGCAGAGTGGTCTGGTATGTTGCTAGCATGTGAGACAGGAGATTGTGTGTATTTACTTGGTCCAAGAAGAAGATTCACATCCATCTTCTTCACTTTGTCCAGGTTTTTTTTTTTTTCTTTTGAGACGGAATCTTGCTCTGTCACCCAGGCTTGTAGCTGGGATTACAGGCATGCACCACCGTGCCCGGCTAATTTTTGTATTTTTAGTAGAGATGGGGTTTCACTATGTTGGCCAGGCTGGTCTCAAACTCCTGACCTCAGGTGATACCCCCGCCTCAGCCTCCCAAAGTGCAGGGATTACAGGCATGAGCCATCATGCCTGACCCAAAGTTTTTTTATTTTGCAAGATGTATTTGTGTTTGTTGCCTTCCCGAACTTCTGCATTTGCTTATAGAGGCCTGGATCAAGCTCCTGAGACACATCCTTCATCTGTGTGTAAGAAGCCTTTTGAGTCCGGCTTCTTTCACTTAACCCTGCTGATTTTTAAAAGTGGGCTCCTGGTAGCTGATCTTATAAGCACATTGAATTTGCAAGCTGAGATTAGAACCACTGAACCCTGCCCAAGATGTGACTTCTCCGTTTGCTCAGGAACCAGAGGCTCAGACAGGGCATATCCTGCCCCCAATTGCTCCCAGAATCCTGAAAGGTCTCTGAAGATGTTATCTTGTTTATATTATGCTGTTTTATTTTCCCAAACAGAGAGCATCTGGTTTGGAGGAAGTTGAGGTTGGGCAAGGATGTCTGCTTTAGAGGAAAGGGCCACGAACCCCTCCAACTCCCCACAGCCAGAGGCAGGGAGCTGGTGGAGCCTTTCCCTCAGCAGTGGCTCTGAAAACACCACAGCCACATGGACTTGGCGAGCCTGTGTGTCACTTGTCCTTATGGAAAGGAGTTGTGTGTGAAATGCTGGAAAAGTGTGCTGGAAACAGATCTCCCCAGGAGCTTCCTGTGTACCAAAAAGGAGTTTCCAAGCAGCTGTCTCTTGGGAAAATAACTTGGTGTTTTGAATGTCCCTTTAGTCCCTGAAACTCTTCTTGTGAGATTTGGTTCTGTAGAAAACATATTGCAACCCCTTCTAGTACCTGTTGTCTCCAAGGCCTTTGGATTTTCCTCCCACGTGCTTTTTGGATCTATCTTGTGCTGATTTCCGCTGCTGCTGTCATGACAGGTGCCACGACCGTTTCATTTTCATTCCATTTCATCTAATCATGTCCAGCTTAACTCACTTCTGAGCTTTTCCACTAAGGAGGTCTGAGAAGCAGCCTCTGTCTGCTTGGCCCTCGCTCCTACTGCCTCCCCCTCCTCTGACAGGGCCTGTTCCTTCCTGTCTCAGACCTTAATACAATGTGCTCCTGCTCCTTCCTTCTTTGCCTAAATATTTCCTATTGGTCCTTTTGGCCTTCATTCAAATTTAACCCTGCTGGAAGCCTGACCCGCTGTGCCCAGATGAGACTTTGGCCCTCTGTTACTCACTCTTAGAGCCCTCCATCCTTTTCTTTCATAGCATGAGTCACAGTTTGTTATTCAACATGTATTTACATGACTGATCGATATCTGTCCCTTCCATTAGGCTGTAAAATCCATGAGGACAAGAAACACATGGTAGCTCACACCTGTAACGCCAGCACTTTGGGAGGCTGAGGTGGGAGGATTGCTTGAGGCTAGGAGTTCTAGACCAACGTGGCCAATATAGTGAGACCCCTGTCTCTACAAAAACAATAAAAATTAGTCGTGTGTAGTAGCACATGCCAGTAGCCCCAGCTACTCAGGAGGCTGAGGTGGGAGGATCCCCTGAACCCAGGATATCGAGGCTGCAGTGAGCTGTGATCATGCCACTGCACTCCAGCCTGGGCAAAAGAGTGAGACCCTATCTGTTAAAATAAAACAAAAAAACCCAGCACATCTGTTTTGCTCACCATGATAAACCTAGGGCCTAGCATACCATCTATAACAATAAATATTTGTTAAGTGAATAGATAATACTAACTAATATTGATTAATTATGCCAGACTCTGCAAAAGCCCTTTAATGCTCCCATTTAATTCTCACCGAACAGCTCTCCAAGGTGAACACTTTTTATCCTCATTTGATCAACAATGAATCTGTGGAATAGGGATTAAATAACTGCCTCAGGGGTCTGGCTTCAGAACCCCAGTGGGTATGGCCATGCTTCTGTCTTGGTGAAGGACTGAAATAAGTTCCCTTTTTCGGTTAGAAGGAGGAGTCAGCATCAAAGCCAAAACATCTGTACATGACTTGAGCAAGACGCAGCAGACCAAACTCACTGTGGGCCGCCTAGGATTAGGCCTCATCATCATCCAGCATGGACCCTACCTCCAGATCACCCACCTCATCCGGAAGGGGGCTGCAGCCAGTGATGGGAAACTCCAGCCAGGTGATGCCCTTTCCCCATGCCTCCCAACCACCCATTCTGCCCATTTCCCTGCAGGGAGACTCGGGTCACTGGGTTTCAGTGTAACTATAAGGCTATGACAACAGGCCAGGTGCGGTGGCTCACACCTGTAATCTCAGCACTTTGGGAGGCCAATGTGGGTAGATCACTTGAGGTCAGGTGTTCCAGACCAACCTGGCCAACATGGTAAAACTTCATCTCTACTAAAAATATAAAAATTGGCCAGACACAGTGGCTCACTCCTGCAATCCCAGTACTTTGGTAGGCTGAGGTGGGTGGATCACCTGAGGTCAGGAGTTCAAGACCAGCCTGGACAACATGGGGAAAACCCATCTCTACTAAAAATACAAAAATTAGCTGGTTGTGGTGGCACATGTCTGTAATCCCAGCTACTTGAGAGGCTGAGGCAGGAGAATTGCTTGAACCGGGAGGCAGAGGTTGCAGTGGGCCGAGATTGCAGCACTGCACTCCAGCCTGGGCGACAGAAGTGAGACTCCATCTCTAAATGAATGAATGAATGAATGAATGAAAATTAGCTGGGCATGGTGGTGGGCACCTGTAGTCCCAGCTACTCAGGAAGCTGAGGCAGGAGAATGACTTGAATCAGGGAGGTAGAGGTTGCAGAGCTGAGATTATGCTACTGTACTCCAGCCTGGGTGACAGAGTGAGGCTCTGTCTCAAAAAAAGAAAAAAAAAAAAAAAAAGATATGACAACATTGGATGAGAACTTTCTATGGGCCAGTCAGTGGCTATGACTTACGTAACTATCACTGTTGGGCATATTAATTCATTTAATTCTGGCTATGTACAGTGGCTCATACCTGTAATTCCAGCACTTTGGGAAGCCAAGGTGGGAGGATCTGTTGAGGCCAGGAGTTCAAAACCAGCCTGAGCAACATAGTGAGATGCTGTCTGTATTAGTCCATTCTTACACTGCTATAAAGAAATACCTGAAACTGGGTAATTTGTGAAAAGAGGTTTAATTAGCTCATGGTTCCGCCAGGCTGTACAGGAAGCATGGCAGGGTAGGCCTTAGGAAACTTACAATCATGGCAGAAGGTGAAGAAGAAGGAGGCACATCTTACATGGTTGGAGCAGGAGGAAGAGAGAGCAGAGGGAGGTGCTACACACGTTTAAACAACCAGACCTCATGAGAACTCACTCACTATCATGAGAACAACAAGGAGAAAGTCTGCCTCTGTTGATCCAGTCACCTCCCCCAAGACCCCTCCTCCAACACTGGGGACTATAGTTCGACATGAAATTTGGGCGGGGACACAAATCCAAACCATATCACCATTTCTACAACAAAACAGAAGTAGCCCAGCATGGTGGTCCGTGCCTGTAATCCTAGCTACTCTGGAGGTTGAGGTGAGAGAATCACTTGAGTGCAGGAGGCTGAGGCTGCAGTGAGCTATGATTGTGCCACTGCATGCCAACCTGGTAACAGAGTGAGACCCTATCTCTAAGAAAATAATAACATTAAATTTACTTAATGAGGCTCAGTGAGATTGAGTTCCTTGTTCAGGTCACCTCTTTCTCCTAAGTGGGGATTCAAACATAGGGACCATGTTACTCCAGAGCTATGGCTCTAGGTGCATAAAGGTATTTTCTTTCATAGACGGTATTAAGCATTGTTACACTTAGCTGCATGATCTCATTTCACTCTCACAACCCCTGAGCTAGATTCTGTATGAAACTACCTTGCAGACAAGGAATCAGGTATTTAGTAACTCGCCCATGGCCACTCCAAGGAGCTGGGAGTTGAACCCTCTCTGTCAGACTCCAGTGTCCAAGGGCTTTACCAATTCTGCCCTGCTCCTCATGTCTTTGGGTGAATGAATTTTCCATGCAGTTCTGTTTTCCCAGTGCCTGGCCTGGGCCTAATGCTGTGCTCAGGAGTTGGGGCGGCAGAACGGGCTGGCACAGTGGTGAGATGGAAAAAACGTTTTGTGTTAGCTGTCCTGATTCAGGCCTAGGGTCTGACACTTTCTAGTTCTGTGACCCTGGGCAAAGCCACTTAACCTTTCAGGCTTCAGTTACCTCATCTTTGAATTGGGACAATCCTGTGTTTGTTAGAGGTTGCTAAGATTTGATGAAATAATGTATGTTTGTTTGATAGATGGGGTATCACTCTGTCACCCATGCTGGAGTTCAGTGTCTTGATCATGGCTCACTGTGGCCTTAAACTCCTTGGCTCAGTGATCCTCCTGCTTCAGCCTCCTGGGTAGCTGGGACTCAGGCGTGCACCACCATGCCCAGCTAATTTTTTCTGGTAGATGTGCTCAGTGGAGGTGGTGGGTGGGTGTTGTCTCATTATGTTGTCCAGGCTGGTTTCAAACTCCTGATCTCAAGCAATCCTCCCATGTGGCCTCCAAAAGCGCTGGGATTACAGATGTGAGCCATTGAGCCCAGCATGATGAACTAATTTTTATGAAAGTGCTTTTAAAACTGAAGCACTGTAGAAATATTGGCAATGGGGGTCCCAGTGGATTAAGCTACTGGTTTGCAACTCTGCTTACCTATTAGAATCACCTGGGGAACTTTAAAACTAAGATGCCTGGGCCCTATCTCCCTAGAGGTTTTGATTTGATCGTTCTTGGACTGGGACAGGGCAGTTTGTTTTAAAAGCTCCTCAGCTAATTCTATTTTGCAGCTAAGGGTTCCAAGCAATGGATTAAAGAAGAAAGCAGATACGTAATGATATCATGTAACAGTTTACTCTACTTTAATATCCAAAGCATTTTCCCCACACATCACTACTTGGTGGTGGAGAACAAATGGCAGGTGGAGAGTTCTGGACTTACCGGATCAAAAGAACTCCAGGACAGGTCCCATGGACTTTTCTGCTGCGTCTCAGCTTCTCCATGGTCAGGTGACAGATGCTGGGTGATGATCTGGGTACATACTCCAGGGTGCTACAGTGGGACAGGAGTACACTTTTAGGCGGGCAACACAGAATCTCACGGCAGGGCTATTGTTAGTGAGCACTTTGAGGTTAGAAGCAGTCTTGAATTTCATCTTTTAAGTCCAGGACTTACCTACTGAATTTGTGTATTCTCACACTGCTGTAAAGATACTACCCTAGACTGGATAATTTATAAACGAAGTAGGTTTAATTGACTCACAGTTCTGTATGGCTAGGGAGGCCTCAGGAAACTTACAATCATGCTGGAAGGGGAGACAGACATCTTCACAAGGCAGCAGGAGAGAGTGTGAGTGTGTGAAGGAGGAGCTGTCAAACACTCAAAACTGTCAGCTCTAGTGAGAACTCACTCACTATCATGAGAACCGCCTGGGGGAAGCCGCCCCCATGATCCAATCACCTCCCTCCCTCCACACGTGGGGATTACAGGTCCTCCCTCAAAATGTTGGGATTTCATTGGCGATGATATTTGGGTGGGGACACAGAACCACACCATATCACTCTGCCCCTCCATCTGCAAGTTGAGGAGCAGGGAAGACAATAGTCCAAGTCCAAAAACCTCAGAAGTAGAGAAGCCGACAGGGTGGCCTTCAGTCTGTGGCTGAAGGCCCGAGAGCCCCTGGCAAACCACTGGTGTTAGTCCAAGAGTCCAAAAGTCAAAGAACTTTGGATGTTTGAGAGTAGGATGCATCCAGCACAGGAGAAAGATGAAGGCTGGAAGACTCAGCAAGTCTGCTCATTCCACCTTTTTCCACCTGCTTTTCTGGCCTTGCTGGCAGCTGATTGGATGGTGCCCAGCCAAACTGAAGGTTGGGTCTGCCTCTCCAGGTCCATTGACTCAAATGTTAATCTTTTCTAGCAACACCCTCACAGACACACCCAGAAACAATACTTTGCATTCTTCGATCCACTCAAGTTGACAATATTAACCGTCACTCCTACAGTAGTGGCTCATTTGTTATGTCTTTGCTTAATAAATAACAAGTGAGCATTTGTCCCAGGCATTGTGGGAGATATTTCCCCATCTATTATCTTTTTTAACTCCACTTTTAATTCTAACTTTGTAAGAGTCAGGGTCTCACTCTGTCACACAGACTGGAGGGCAGGAGTGCAGTGGCACGATCATAGCTCACTACAGCCTCAAACCCCTGGGCTCAAGTGATCCTCCTGCCTCAGCCTCCCAAAGTGCTGGGATTATAGGCATGGGCCACCTCACCTGGCCCCACGTCTATTATCTAATTTAATGTTTGCAACACTACTGAAATGTAGATAATGAAATACAGAGAATTAGATGAAATAACTTGTTCATTTTAGTTATACAACTAAGTCTGTGTTCAGAGCCGGGATTTGAACCCATGTCTGTCTAGAAAACCCATTCCTTTCAGCCAATTGCCTAACAACTAGAAATGAGATTTTAATACAGAGGAAGTCCAGAGCTCCAAACCTTTGTGACAAACCTGCCAGTTCTCCTCAGCATCTGTCTAGGCTTCAAAGTCTGTCATTCAGTGGTTTTAGACGATGATGAGATCTTGGGAGATGATAATTGTAGAAACATGATGTTCCTTTGACCCCATTTCCTCCCAGCCCCATTATCTCTCATCTATTTGCTGAAATTTCTCTCTTTCACGTTGATTTCCTAATGTAGTTTAGTGTTAGTTTATTCTGGCTTAACTTTAAGTTCTTTTTGGCCGGTATGGCCTTAACAGACTCCGATATTCAAAATCTTAAGAAATTGGCTGGGCACGGTGGTTCATGCCTGTAATCCCAGCACTTTGGGAGGCTGAGGCGGGTGGATCACTTGAGTCCAGGAGTTGGAGACCAGCTGGGCAACATGGTGAAACCCCATCTCTACTAAAAAGTATGAAAAAAATTAGCTGGGCGTGGTGGCAGGTGCCTGTAATCCCAGTTACTCGGGAGGCTGAGGCAGAGAGTTGCTTGAACACGGGAGGCGGAGGTTGCAGTGAGCCAAGATCATGCCACTGCACTCCAGCCTGGGTGACAGAGCAAGACTCCATCTCAAAAAATAATAATAATAATAAAATCTAATTAATGTAGGCCGGGCACGGTAGCACACACCTGGAATCTGAGCACTTTGGGAAGCTGAGGCGGGCAAATTGTTTGAGCTCAGGAGTTCAAGACCAGTGGGGGGAACCTGACAAAACCCCATTTCAATAAAAAATATAAAAACTAGCCGAACATGGTGGGTGCTTGAGCTTGTAGTCCCAGCTTTTCCAGGGGCTGAGGCGGGAGGGTTGCTTGAGCTGTATTTGCATCCCTGCACTCCAGCCTGTGTGACAAAGTGAGACCCTGTCTCAAGAAAAAAAAAAATTATGTAGCTTCAACAGCAAATACAAGTCATGGACTGGCTACTCCCTAAGCATTTCCTGAAGGCCTGGTATATGCAGACAACCAGCTAGGCACTGGGGGTGTAGTGGTCAACCAAACAGACGTGGTCCCTAGCCATGAGGAACTTATGGAACTTCCAGCCTAGTTTGGAGAGATGAAAAAAATAAATAAAATCTATTTTTCAGTAGTGGCTTGGCTGCTGCAAAGTTGATTTAATATAGCTAATCAAAACAAAGTTTATATAATGTCACTCCTATAGCCCATTAATATAGAAAAAAATATGTAATGAGGTTGGCATTCATAAATACCAAATTGGTGTTTCTGTATGAAGGGCAATGTTAATATCTATTGCTGGAGTAATCACATTCACATGCTGACATGTTTGGTTTACAGCCAGAACGGTCAGGAAATTAAGCTGTTTATTTTCTGCCCTCTTGATAAAAGTCACCCTTTTACAACATAATTAAGCAGAATGCCACACCATAGCTTTCAGCTATAAACACTGCCTTTAACATTAGGCAAGTAAGCTCATCCAGGGAGGGTTTTTTTTTTTTCGCCATTATAATTAACCTCAGTACGATCAGCAGCTGTTTCATATTGCTTAAGCTGCAGGTAGCCTTGTTTCATTCTGAAGTGAGCTTCAGATACATGATTGATTGTATTACCCCCAGCTACTGCTTCAGACCAAAGTTGGAGGTTTTTCTCCACCCTTCTAAGTATTCATTTTCTTGAATTCTGGAAACTTTGATAGGATCTAGAGCTATGGACATTTGTCCTTGGCATTCCTTGGAGGCTTCTTTTGGGATCAGTCTAATTCCAGATAGAAGCCCAGTGAATGCATCAGAGAAGGCACTTCTTGACCCTTTCCTTCTCTGAGGTTAGGCTTCAGCTGTCTTAGAATGAGGGTGATTGAGGGTTCCCAGCAGGTCGGTACTAGTAAGATCTGAAGACTTAAGATTTTGCCCAACGTGAGTCGGTCCTTAAAAAGCAAATCCTTTGTATTCCTTTCTCAAGTCTTGCTGAATGCTCTTGTAGCAGTCAGGGTTCCTCATTGCAAAAAACAAAACAGTTCTGTTAATGCACTGAATTTGGGATACTGAGTCTGACAGAATTGCCCGAAAGGCTGGAGAAGCAGGCTTGGAAAATGGTGAGAGAATCACGAGCTGTTTTGGCAACTGGAAGCTCCCATCACTCTTCTGCATCTCCTGCTCCAGGTTCAGTGACCCAGGTGGGAGGGTTCAGTGACCCAGGTGGGAGTGTCCAGTGACTGGATCTCACTCACAGGTCCATGACCTAGCTGCTGGAGGTGGGGATATGGGGGAGGTCAGAGCAAGTGAACAATTGGTCTTTTTAGCGTCCTCCAATTTGGGGGTTTGGGGACTTAGTGCTCAAGATGTAGTCCTCTTACCACCTGCTGGGGACTCAGAGACTGCATGATTGACCATCTTGCTTCTTTTCTTGCCCTGCATTGCCCTGAGATAGGGAAACGTAGCTGTCAAATCCCTTTAAACCAACATACTCACTGCATACACATCTTACAGTTAATTAAAGCATGCCTAATTACCCCATGTTTTATACAGAATTATTTGCTCAACTAATACTGCACAAGGGTAGAAAATTAAAATGAAAGGCTTTATGTTTAATATGGTGTATTAACTGTGGAGGGCACTGGAAATTGCCAGGCAGGTATAATAGAAAGTAGGTCATTTATTCATCACTTAGTGTAAGTGGTTTTTTCTTTCCTACTAATAGCCATTCATTTTATTTGAAACTACTCTATTTTTAGAATCCTAAAGGCTGATTCCTATTATAAATGTTTTTTGACCTCTGTCACATTAAGAACTTCAGAAACGTCTCAAAAACATCATATAATGTCTACCATTACACTGCTATTAAGAAACATCTTGCATACATTCTTCATTATGCAAAGGACATTCATATCATGAAGATGAACATCTTTATAAATAAAGGCTGAAGCCTGGTTTTGGTTCAAAAAGAAGCAACAATATGAACAATATGAATATAAAATGAAGCAACAATATGAATATAAAATGAAATACCTCACAATAAAGAAATCAACATGGCCCCTTATTTATACTGATATATCATTTTTCCCTCTTCAGGTGATGTTCTGATTAGTGTTGGCCATGCCAGTGTGTTGGGATATACTCTGCGAGAATTTTTACAGCTTTTGCAACATATCACCATTGGAACAGTGCTACAAATCAAGGTTTACCGAGATTTTATTGACATTCCTGAAGAATGGCAAGAAATATATGACTTAATCCCTGAGACCAAATTCCCAGTAACAAGGTAAATAGTTCATTTTAGGAACTGTTTGTTATAATACAGAATCCCAGGGCCTGTGAGGCATAGATGGTTTAATGTGACAATTATCAAATGATAAGAATCATGACAGGAGGACTGGTGACACTGTCAGTAATTTCCTGGGTTTCTGGTTTTTGGAAAGGACAATCTATAGGCTCTAATATGACAAAGCATGATAAAGTCAACTTGGAGTTAAAAAACAAGCCATCTGTTGGGAACTCTGTCCCCATGCCTACCTGCAAGTCAGTCCTTAAAATGCGTCTTGTGAATCCGATTTTCTTTTGCATTATCCAACTTTCTTTTTTCTGGGTCCTTCCCAATAACATCTAAGCCTTTTTAAACTTCTCCGGTCTTAGCAAATTCTATCTTCAGTCCCCTCTCCTCTCCCTGCCCTCTCCAGCCACTGGAGTCTCTTGCATCCCCTCCCAACTTGCTGAAAGCTGTATTAGACACCTCCCTTTCCTCGAGAGACGCCACTTCCCAGACACTCCTCAACCCACTTCAATCTAGGCTTTGCTTTCATCCCTTGGCTGAGTCCTTTTCTCACGGCCACCCATAGCCTTCACACTTCTGATCCCAGAAGACTCTTCTGTCTTTATCTTGCTTGGCTTCTGAGCAGCATTAGACACTTAATAATTTCCACCCACACTCTTCTTGAAATAGCACTTCCCAGGCTTCTGTGACACCACACTCCCCTGATTTTCCTGTTACCTCTGGCCATTTCCTCTTGGTGTCCTTTCTCCTAGGCAATTTCATTGATGCCCCTGGTTTCTATGACTATTCACATGCTAATTACTTTCAAATTGTATTATCACCAAAACTGTATTTTTTTTGGGGGGGGGAGGGACACGGAGTTTGGCTCATCGCCAGGCTGGGGTGCAGTGGTGTGATCTTGGCTCACTGCAACCTCTGCCTCCCAGGTTCAAGTGATTCTCCTTCCTCAGCCTCCAGGGTAGCTGAGATTACAGGCACACGCCACCACACCCAGCTTATTTTTGTATTTTAATAGAGACAAAGTTTAACCACGTCAGCCAGGCTGGTTTTGAATTCCTGACCTCAGGTGATCTGCCTGCTTCAGCCTCCCAAAGTGCCTGGATTACAGGCATGCGCTACCGTGCTCGGCAAATTTGTATTTTTAAACACCCACTTGATATCTCCATTGGATGTGCCATAAACTCCTCAAACTCATTATGCTTAAAATCAAAAGCCAGCCCATGATGGCTCTATCTTACTGGGGTAGCGTTTGTCTAGTCAAACAAGCCAGAAATTTAGGGGTTGTAGTTGATTTCTCCATCTCCCTCCTCCTGCTCCCACCAAACATTAAGATATTTGTCTTCTCACATTCATCCATGTCTCTCTAGCCACTATGATCATTCCAACAAAGCCGCCATTTGGTCTCCCTTCATCTACTTTTTAAAATTAATTTTTCCTTTTTGTGACAGGGTCTCACTCTGTCATCCAACCTGCAGTGCAGTGGTGGGATCATGACTCACTGTAGCCTCAACCTTCCCGGCTCACTCGATTTTCACATCAGCCTCCCGTGTAGCTGTGATCCCAAGTGTGTGCCACCACATCTGGCCAAACTCTTTTGATTTTTAGTAGAAACAGGGTCTATGTTGCCCAGGCTGGTCTCGAACTCCTGGCTTCAAGTGATCCTCCCACCTAGCCCTCCCAAAGTGCTGGGATTACAGGTGTGAGCCACTGCACCCGGCCAAATTAATTTTTTTTTTTTTGAGACGGGGTCTTGCAATTTTTCCCAGGCTGGTCTTGTACTCCCAGGCTCAAACAATTCTCCTGCCTCAGCCTTCCAAGCAGCTGGGATTACAGGCTTGCGCCACTGTGACCAGCTCCCTGCATCTACTCTTGCCCCCTATTTATTTTCTACACAGAGCAATTTTTTATAATGTAACTCTGATCCTGGCACATTCCTGCAAAAAATCTAAGACCTTTCGTTCCTTAGATAAATGCCAAAATCTTCACATTGGCCTATAATGCTCTACGGGGTTCAGCTGGCCTCTACATACCATTCCAAAGTCATCTCATACTGCTTTCCCATCCTTCTCTAGCCCACTTTTAGCTTCCAGCTCTTTTTGCTGCTCTTTGCCTCAGAGTCTTTGCTCTTACTCTTCTCTACAACATGCTTGTGGCTCTGCTCTTCAGTAGCCACCCTTGAAGGCTCCAGTGTATTTTCTCCAACGGGTCTTCCTAGAAACAGGTCCACCTGACATAGGCTCTCACAGCATGCTCCTTCACATTTATCCCAGTTTTAATGAAATAATCTGTGTAATCAGTTGTTCACTGTGCTTCCCTTGGAGAACGTGAACTCCATGAAGGCAGGGACTGAGTCTGTCTTGTTTTGCTAAAATTGCCCTAGGACTTTCATGTGGTCAATGGCTCATTTGTTTTTAATTTCTAATTTTAAAAGTCTTATTTTTGAGACAGGGTATCCCTTTGTTGCCCAGACTGGAGTGTAGTGGCATGATCACAACTCACAACCAATCCTACTCAACAACCCCTATACTGGAGGCTACGACTCTAAAAACCTGGGCTCATCTGATTACGTAACAACTATGTTCTAAGCTTTTTCACTACCTGGAGGAGTTTTGAAATCCAGAATATTAAATTCTAAGGATGGCAGATTGACCATTCAAAAGTAATGAAAAGATAGAACAGCACAACCAAGTATGAGGCGAAAATCCACAAACTTAACAATACCAAGCACCTTCTGAATCCCTTTCTTAATTAAGCAAAGTACTCATATCTAAGGCATTTTAGTAACTTATGTGGAAGGGGGCGGAAAAGACGGGGAAGGAAAAAGCTGCTTTCACAAAGTTGGTATAATCTTTTCCTGGAGAAAACAGCACTGGGTACACCCTGGAGAAAATTCTCCATATAACACTCTAGGTAGGCCAAGTGGTATATAAAGTTTGTTTCCAGCCAATTCTGACCTCTGCAGGCTTGTGGCTTTATTATCTAATGACAATATACCTGTCCTTTATGGTTACCTAAGCATCAGAGTTGCCAAGGACTCCCCCTGCAGTCTGAAAAAAAAAAAAGTTATTAATACTTGGATTTAAAAAAAAAAACTCATGTGCTGTTCAGGAAGACCTGGGTGTGTCTGAAGGCAAATTAGACAAAATCATTATTTAAGACTAGTGGCTCTCAGTAAAAATTACTCGATATCAACTGTTTATTACTAGAAGAGACAAACTTTAGGAAAAGGCATTCAAATGCTTGGAAGCAAATATAACAGGCAGACTGCCAAGGTTATTCTAACACCAGTAGGTCTTAACAGGCTGGTGAGGAAGAAACCTACTTCCTTTAGCAGGGCAGAATGTACCACAGATTTATAATCACAAAGATCTAGTTTTGGTTCTGCTGGGCAACAGCAGCAGGATGAGGGAAAGCAGGTGGCAGCATTCACTCTGGAAAGTTAGAACAAGCACAGGTACTGTAGGCATTAGGAAAGTTCAGAGACCTGGAGGTGCTAGCAGGCAAGCACCACCAAGTTTCAACAATTAAGAAAGCCAATAATTGGAGAACGTTACAAAACCAAACCAAAACAAACAAAAACCTGGCTGGGCACGGTGGCTCATGCCTGTAATCCTAGCACTTTGGAGGCCAAGGTGAAAACTGCTTGAGGCCAGGTGTTTGAGATAGGCATGGGCAACAGGAAGATCCTGTTTTTACCAAAAAATAAAATAAAAATTAGCCAGGTGTGGCGGTATACAGCACACACACCTGTAGTCTCAGTTACTTGGGAAGCTGAGGCTGAAGGGTCACTTGAGCCCAGGAGTTCAAGGTTGCAGTAAGCTATGATTGTGCCACCACATACCAGCAAGGGTGACAGAGCAAGACCCTCTGCATTAAAAAAAAAAAAAAAAAAAGACTCAAAGACTTACTAATGACTAGCACACTGAAGATCCTTAAGGCCCACTATTTCCTGACGTCCTGACTCCTTTGGTTATCAGTAATATTGTGTTATTGCCATGTGAGCGACAAGAGCAGAGTTCTCAGGAGATGGCCAGGTTGAACCTGTCACTTTAGCTGCAGTGAAATTAAACGACCCTTTAACACCTCCTAATATTCTGGTCAGTAGTCTAGTACAAGTCTGTGAAAAACTTTTTAAGGTATTGTGAAATAAGTTAAGGCAGAATTTGATTTCCAATTAGAAATGGAAAATTTTTTAAAATAGTTTAAAAAAGAAACATTTTAATGACACAGGTAGTGCTAAAGCTAAACTGTATTTCTTTTATGAGCCATAAAGCGAGTAATAAGGTGAGCAATAAGGCATCTTGTTAGGGGACCATAAATGTTTGGACATGAAAAATCTATTTTATTCACTATTCTTTTCATTTCAGCACACCAAAGAAAACTGAGCTGTCAAAAGATGAATCTTTCACAAGCGGTGATGATAATGAACATGTAGTTTTAGATAAAAGACTTCAATATTATAGATATCCATGGTCAACTCCGCATCACCCTGCAAGGAGACCAATATCCATCTCCAGAGACTGGCATGGATATAATAATAAGAACCATATTATTAGTGTGGGAAAAGACACTAATTGTGATGTGATGATTCATAGAGACTACCAGAAAGAAGTGAGGGCCCCTTCTCCATACTGGATAATGGTGAAGCAAGACAATGAAAGCTCTTCCTCCTCTACTTCCTCTACCTCAGATGCATTTTGGCTGGAAGACTGTGCCCAAGTTGAAAAGGGTAAAGCCCAACCGGAATCAGAGGTTGGTTAGCAAATCTGTGTTCATATAAGCATTTATCTTGCAGACACCCCAGTTTTGTGCCTCACCATGCAAAAGTTTGCTATACTTATCAAGGACTGTCTACAGACTCACCAATTCTCTTCTCTTCTGACTGCGTTTATAAAGCCATTAGAGATATTCTTCAACAGCGTTATCTAAAGACTTCCCTGGGGTCTTGCAGGCCTCACAAATCTCTTCAGAATAAGACCCTCCTTTCTGAGAAGAATTTATTTTTAGAAAATGCAGTATAGAAATCTAGTATCAGAATGTCTGAACACAGTAAAGAATGGCACTTTATGTAAACACATTTTTCTTTAAGTATTTAGTTTCTGTTTTTGTAAACTTCAAGTACTATAATTAAAATAATTAAGAGATAGATTCCTTGGCTAGTTATTCACATTAGCATTTTTTTTCCACTTTTTAGCTCTTTTACTTTAAATGTTGAGTTGAGAGTTAATTACTTGAAAGAGACAGGACAGTAACAGATAAGAGACAGA
The DNA here is from genome assembly GCF_009761245.1 of Sapajus apella. Classification (NCBI taxonomy): domain Eukaryota; kingdom Metazoa; phylum Chordata; class Mammalia; order Primates; family Cebidae; genus Sapajus; species Sapajus apella. The sequence goes on along the minus strand of NW_022436991.1, from coordinate 8,450,449 downwards.
AGATGAGAGAAAAACAAAACTCTGTCAGTAAAGATAAATCAGACATAAAAAATGAATTAATGGAATATAGGATTTGATAGGAAATTTGTTTTTCAGAAATAATTTTATTGCAAAAAAGGCAAAACAGGGGTAAAAACCACACCACTTAGCTGTTGATACCCAAAATGACAAATTTGAACATGCTTTTATCTTAAAAGCCACCAACAGTAATCTGGAACTATTTACCCTGATAGCCACTTAACCTTAATTTTAATAGTTTCTGATGCTTCTATACTCACTATATTCCTGTCTCCTTTAAAGCATCTAAAACAAAGATATCAGCAGATAATAAATACTTGTTGATTAATTCACTGAGAAAAACATAAGATAAACACTTAAGTAGAATGTTTTATTGACTTTAGGTCAGCTGGCAATAATTACCTGAATTTATGCCTTATTTTACTTCACTGGAAAAAAGACAAATGTTATATTAGAGACTTCTGACTTTCATGTATTTGCTTCTCTGGGCTGAGAATGTTCAGCTCTCTCCTGTAATGTGTGCTTCAGTATTACAACTCATCAGCAAAAGGTGTATGTCCCAAATTTCCGCTTGCTGCCATCGATTTTTTGCCAGAAACAAACTTCTTTGCGGCCTTTAAACAAACAAAAGACAAAGTTAACAAAAATATATTATCATCAAGCAGGTAAACTTATTTGCCATTTCAAGAATTTATGGATAGGACTTTTTTTTTTTGAGATGGAGTCTTGGCTGAGCGAGGTGGCTCATGCCTATAATCCCAGCATTTTGGGAGGCTGAGGTGGGTGGATCACGAGGTCAAGAGATTGAGACCATCCTGGCCAACATGGTGAAACCCCGTCTCTACTAAAAATACAAATTAGCTGGGATGGTGCTATGTGCCTGTAGCCCCAGCTACTCCGTAGGCTGAGGCAGGAGAATCGCTTGATCCTGGGAGGGGGAGGTTGCAGTAAGCTGAGATCATGCCACTGAACTCCAGCTTGGTGACAGAGACTGTCAAAAAAAAAAAAAAAAAAAAAAAAAAAAAGAAAACGGGAAAAGCCCACTTTGGATTGATTCTGTAGATCATGTGCTTATTAGGCACAGTAGGGAACACAGAGAAGTAGAAGTACAAGACATAGTCCTTGACCTGAAAACAGCTCAATCTTGTAGGGAACAGTAATATATGTGAAAAAAAATTAGTAAGAACAGGAGAATGTCTAGGCTGAGAAGAATAAAGAATATCTTAAGGTGCTAGATGGTGAAATACTGGTAGGATTGAAGAGGAAAAATAGCAAACTTCACTATTTAGGTTGGATCATATGAAATTGCCAATATTTGACTCTTCTTGAGTTGAATATGGTTTAACCTAATGGTAGTTTATTTGAAGGAGGAAGATACATACACCCGAGCTGACAAGGAAGCTCGCAGTGGATCATATGGGAATGTGCCCTCCTGCCTCCACATGAAGTAGACAGGCACCAAACATGAGAATAACATACTCAGCCCAGGGACGCCTAGGCATCCTTCTGAAATTGGATCATTAAGGTTAAGTTCTCTGTTGTCAAATCGTAAGTTTTCATTTGCTTACATTTATGATATCAGCATTAGCCACTGAATCAATCTGCTGAAGGACTGTGGATGGTGGCATGTAACAACCAGCAATTAGGGCCTGGGACCCGACTTCTTCTAGGAGACCCTCAGAAGACTCCACTGACATCAGGTATCCAGCTTTCAGCTTGTTCCTGTCCAATAAAAGGCAGAAGTCAGTTTTATAGAGCAAGGCAATTCTTTTTTTTATCTGGGTGGTGGGGGGCTATGAGTATCAAAGCTTTATTTAATAGATGCAGTAATAGCGTGCCTTCCTCTTCCTGAATTTCCCCAAGAATACCACTCCCTGTTCTGGAACATCACATTAAAACAGTAAGTCTGAAGGGAAGAAGTCTCTTCAGGGTTGCCGAAGTGCCCAATTGAGGGCCCACTTTGGCCTCCATTTGAGGGTCCATATGCTTCTACAGATTGGGGTGAGACAGCTGGAAAGCTCCCAAATTCTTCTCAAGGCCTCTGGATCTGGTTGTGCAATCTGGATCCTCTGCACGTCACCGGCAAGTCATAGCATGCTCTTTCTCCTGCTCACTGGCACAGTGAGGAAGATCTCTCTGCTGTCGGTGGGAGGGCTGCCATCCACTGAGATGGCAGTAAAAAATGCATTTAATACACCTAACGTATCAAACACCATAGCTTGGCCCAGCCTATCTCATGTGTGCTGAGAATATTTATAATAGCCTATAGTTGGGCAAAAATCATCTAACATCAAGCTCATTTTATAAGAAAGTGTTGATTACTTTAAAGTGTACTGCATATCACTAGCCTAGGAAAAGATCAAAATTCAAGGTATAGACATACACTACATAATGACATTTTTGGTCAATGATGGACTACATATATGATGGTGGTCCCGTTAAGATTATTAGGGAGCTGAAAAATTCCCATTAATGACAACATAATGTTGTAGTGCAATTTAAAAAATATAAATTGAGTGCAGCCTATGTTTACAGTGTTGAGCATCTACAGTACTGTACAGTAATGTTCTGGGCCTTCCCGTTTACTCACCACTCATGCAGTGACTCACTTGAAAGCAGGAGCTTTCAGTCCTGCTAGCTCCATTCATGGTAAATGTCCTATATTGGTATACCATTTTTAACTTTTGTACTGTATGTTTACTGTACCTTTCCTATGTTTAGATGCACAAACACCTAACCATTGTGTTACAACTGCCTAGAGTATTCAGTACTATAGTACATGCTATACAGGTCTGTAGCCCAGGAGCAATAGACTGTACCATACAGCCTATGTGTGTAGTAGGCTGTATCAGCTAGATTTGTGTAAGTACACTATGAAGTTCACACAGTGATGAAACCACCTAACACCACATTTCTCAGAACGTATCCCCATCACTATGTGACACACGACTGGAAGCTGAATTGCGATGGTTTTGCACCATAGTAAAGTTGAAAAATTGTAGCTGATCCATGGCAAGTTGGGGACACTGTGTATTGTAAGCCTACCTTCTGGCTGTTAGAGTGTGCAGACCAGGGGTCTTAAAAACCCTGTCAAAGCACGGTGTCAGGCCTGGAGTTGGTGTCACCACAGACAACTCTAACTGGCCCATGGCTAGGGCCACAGTGTTATAAAGGCCACAGTCTTGACCTTTTCCTTTTGCCTTTTTCTTGTATGAACTGGGTTCTCTTCTTGGATAGAGGATAACTTTTGATGTCTTTTGACAGTTTGAAGATTCTCATGTTTATTTTCTTCTTACACTATCATTTCACTTGTATTACCTTTTGAGTTTTGGCAGGTTTCGGGGGTGTGAATAGCTTCTTCTGTTTATTTCTCTGATATCCATTTCAGCTGTTGCTGCCTCTTTTAGGCCCTGTTTGTTTCCACCAAGGGTGAAGTAGAGTCAAGCCAGTTCCTCTTAGAAATAGGGCAATTTTAAGGTATGTGCCCCAAAACTCTTCAATGTGTTTTTGGTAGAGAAGCAAACTAACAACTTACCGCGCTAACGGTCTCCATTCTATTTCTTCAGTTCGCCAAGCACTGCACTGTTTACATTACTGTTTGGAAAGGTGTCAGTACAAAACTATACTGAAAACTCCACAGACTGTGTTTTGATTTTGGACTAGACCTTAGATCTAGGTAAAACTATTTTAATCTGAGGTTTTGATTAGTGAAGGAACTCCTGCCTCTTGCTGAGATTTGTCTCAGTAAGCACAGGCCATGATGGAAAAGGCAGGTGGGGAGGGTAATACAGGTCTTGTAAGCAGCAGCAGCTTAAATATGGGCACAAAAGCTCCACTTGAAATAAAACAAAATCCAATTCATAATCCTCCCAGAAACTTATTCCTTATAGACATGGTGTTTGATAAGACAGTTGAGTTATTTAAGCCTCAAAAAAAGATCATCCTTTAACACTCTATAGCAAGACTTCCATTTAAGAATAACTACAATTTAATGCTGCAATTTTACCACGTTGTCAGCTTAGCTAAAACATTATTTTACCTGCAATCAACTACCAAGAGGTTATTAGTGTGTTTCTGCAGCAATGACACCTCACTTTCTCTTTCACTATAGAAAGATTAAGAACCTTACAAGACAAGGTATCAACTCCATCAAAATGGCAGAAAACATATCTTGACATTAATAATAAAATTCTACTTTCTACATATTACCATACCTTATGAGAACTGTGTTACACTTATTAAGAAAATATATTTTCTCAAATAAATTAGAAAAATTGAGGTTTTTCTTAAGTAAATCCAGTTTTTCAATGTTGTCTCATAATGTTTTGTTTCTGGTACAATCAAGCAGCCCTGCATCCTATCAATTCTTGGTTCTATGTATACAATATTTAAGAAATTGTGTTGTGCTTATACAAGAGATGCAACTTTGTAGTGTGCTCAGCATAACAAAACTAACAATACTAACGGGAACAGAAGTGACTAAAAGCTTGTTCCATCCTTGGTTGTAATTCACCCTGTCATGCTTCCTCTGTGGGCAAATACTAAATGATCATAACCACCACTGGAGTTGCAAGATTCACATTTTGAATTGTCCTAAGTAAATGGAGTCAAACTTAAATGTCTTAAACTGCTGTATGAAAATGCAGATTGGCCGGGCGCGATGGCTCAAGCCTGTAATCCCAGCACTTTGGGAGGCCGAGGCGGGTGGATCACGAGGTCAAGAGATCGAGACCATCCTGGTCAACATGGTGAAACCCCGTCTCTACTAAAAATACAAAAAATTAGCTGGGCATGGTGGTGCGTGCCTGTAATCCCAGCTACTCAGGAGGCTGAGGCAGGAGAATTGCCTGAACCCAAGAGGCGGAGGTTGCGGTGAGCCGAGATCGCGCCATTGCACTCCAGCCTGGGTAAAATAAGTGAAAACCCCCCTCAAAAAAAAAAAAAAAAAAAAAAAAAAAGAAAATGCAGATTGATCTCTAACTTTGTCCCAAGTCTGTCTCTTTTAGTTAGAGAAAACCCCTGAACTACTAATGAATTAGGGGTGTTGTCAGCAATCTAGACAGTGGGGATTTATAAATTGTCAAATAGCAGACATGTATTTTAGTTGTCTTTCTTATCAAACAAAACAAAATCAGGTCTTTTTGGGGTATAAATTAGTAATGAAGAAAGAAACTATTGAATAGGTACTCTTATATACTAGTGGTGTGATTATAAACTGGTGTGATCTCTTTAGATTTGTGACTTAGAAATATATACTTTTTTAAATTTTATTTTAAAGAGACAGGGTCTTGCTCAGTTGCCCAGGCTGGAGTGCAGTGGCATGATCTTAGTTCACTGTAGCCTTAAACTCCTGGGCTCAAGCAATCCTCCCTCCTCAGCCTCCTAAGTAGCTGGGGCTATAGGCACACACCACCACATCTGGCTAGTTTTAAATATTTTTTTGTAAAGACAGAGTCTTGCCACATTACCCAGGCTGGTTGAACTCCTGGCCTCAAGCGATCCTCCTGCCCCAGCCTCCCAATGTCCTGGGATTATAGGTATGAGCAACTGTGCCTGGTCAAATATATTATTTAAACATATACACATACACCCACCCTAACATGGAGCCTTTCGTTATGGGAATCTACACCAAGAAAGTAATATGAAATACAAAAAGATTTTAAGCCCAAAGATATGTTTATAAATGCAGAAAATGCACAAGTGTATTTTTACACACCAATGAATATTGTTTAAATATTTAGTAATTTGAATCAATGGAAACATAGAATCATTGGTAGGGAATCAGATCATTTTTGTCTTTTATTTGTAATTTTCAAACTTCTATAAGTATGCTATTTAAATACGATAAAAAAGTATACAGATGGTCCCTAACTTATGATGGTTTGACTTATGATTGTTTGGCTTTATGACTGGCTTTATCAGGGTATTAAATGCATTTTCAGATTTCTCAGGATGTAACCCATGTAAATCAAGTAGCATCTGTATATACAGTATTAACAATTATGTTTAAAAATGCATGATCAATAAACCAAGAAAAATATAAACAACTATTCTCTAATTTTTGCAGGGATGAGGTCTTGCTATGTTGCCCAGGCTGGTCTCAAAGTCCTGGTCTCAAATGAACCACCTGCCTTGGCCTCCCAAAGTGCTGGGATTATAGGCATGAGCCACTGTGCCTGGCCAAAATGTTAACAATTGTATCTTTAGGTGGTAGGATATAGGTATATTTCCCTTTTTATGCTTTTCTGTACTTCTCAGTCCTTATGAGCATATATTATATCGTTATAATCTGAAAAGAATACAACTTTCAAATAACAAAAACATGAAACACAGTTAATACTGAGACTTACTTGGCAGTTTGGACATCTGTGTTGGACAGGTTTCCTTGAGCGATTGTTTTTACTTGATTATAGGCAGCCTTGATAACCTAGGACAGGTAAGTAAAAGTTGGTCATCTGTGGTCAGTAGCAGAGTCTCCTGCAGCACTGACATGCTCCTTTACTGAGCCAAAAACACAGACAAGGTTAGTTCCAGAGAAATAGCACAGTGTCCATGTGGAATGCTGTCATCACTATGGGTTTGTTATTCTTCCTCTATTCCATAAAGCAGCTGTTTGTACACAAGCCTCCTGCCCCAGCCTCCCAAGAAGCTGGGACCATGCTACCAGGCCTGGCATGGCTAATTTTTAAAATTTTTTTGTAGAGATGTGTGGGCTCCAGTGATCCTCCCACCTCAACCTCCCAAAATGTTGAGATTATTGGTGTAAGCCACCACACCCAGCAAACACATGGATTTCTAATCACCCATAAAGAATAAGCACCTTTAAAATTTCCCCAGACTCTCGCAGTGTCATGCCATTAATACTGCTATCTCCTACTATTCACTGAGAATAGTAATCCATACACAGCCAATTTGTAAGGTTTGTCCATAGTTGCCAAGCCAGAGTCAAGAAGGAAATCTGAATCTTTGTATGGTATTTTAAAAAAGAAACAAAGGATAAAGCTCCAGTGATGTGGGTACTTGGTAAATATTTGTTGAATAAATAAATCTGGTCATGATTTTCTCCATTCCAACGCTGGCACCACCCTGAATCTGCTACTTAGTTTTCCCCCGATCACCTAAATTCTAGGACCTCAGTTTCCCCTTCATTTTAGCTATCCATTTCCATAGCCACACCTCAGACTTGACCATAGCCTAGACTTGTCTACCTCTGCTCAGTTCCAAGATCCCAACCTCACTCTTTAATCTCACTATCCTTATTCTTCCATTTTATCAGGATCTCTAGTTCCTTGACTTGTCTAGTCTTTCAACTGATTAGGCCCCCTCTGGCTTCACTTCTCTATTTAGCCTAGATCCCTGAATCATCCTTTTCATCACTCTTGCCAATGCTCCCAACTCCCTTGCTATCTCCTCATACTTCTGACCTGCCTACTTTGCAGGATTCCAACCTGGGATTAACCGTAGTACCTACCTCCTCCATTTCTCCGTTAGGCTTGTGAATGCTATTGAAGAAAAATTACATTGACAGTGCTGACTGACTGTACTATGAATTTGTGGTTGCTGACTTCAAGGATATACGTACACTGCAGCAAATGCTCACTTTTCGTGTACCTCACTATTCGTTTGTCCCAAACTTCAGTATTTTCTTGAAACTTTCTTCCCTTCTCTGTCAAAACATGACTTAGCCTCCTATCTCACTGAGGAGGTACTTCCCCATCTTCCCAATATCTCCCAACATTAGCCTGTCCATAAGGCTAAAAGGGCCACTTGTGTAATGCATCTCACATATTCCTTTCTCAGACCTGATCATTTATAATTTTCTATCTCCAATATCTGCTATGATCTTTCTTTTTGTTTAGTATGAATGTCTCCTTCAACTTAATCTCAGTGTAAACTCTCCTAAAACAGCTTGCTCCTTGAATGTCTAAGCTCCACTAGCCCCACACCAACCTCTCATTTCTTACTTGTCATTCATTCCTTAATCACTACACATTTTAGCTAATTTCCACTACTCTAGTCAAAACTGTTAAGATCATCCATGATGTCCTAGTTTGCTAAAAGTACCAGACTTCTTAGTGGTAACCAATGTTATTTCATTACGGGTCAAAATGGTGTTAAACATTCTCTCTTTCCTAGCCTTCAAATATGTCAGTTTCTCTTTTTCTTTTTTTCCTGGGCCATTTTTCTTTGCCACTTGCTCCTTAGATGGTATTGTTTCCCAGAAACTGAGCTTTAGTTTTCTTTTCCTACAATCACTCATACACATCCCTGATTTCAACGCAATTTCTACATTGAAGACTTGCAAATAAACATCATAGCCTTTCCCTCTCCTGGGTTCTCAATTTGTAAGTCTCAGAGCCAAGGCAATGCAACTTGTCCAACCAGAACCAAAATATGAAGGAGGCAATTCTCTCCTCTTTCCTAGAGGCATTAGTATACCTGTGTAAATTTCCCTATAGCAGATAATGCTTCAATGATATCATAATATGCTGAGCTCTGCTAAGTCATTGCATTGCATTCAAACATTCCTTATTTTAACTAAAAACATGTTCATGGTGGGGGGAAAGAAACACTTGTTTATGAAACAAGTTTGGTGAGTTTGTAACTTACATCTCCTGCAGCTGTGGCCTGGGAGATAGTATAAATCCCAAAGAGTCCAGAATCTGAGTAACTGGCATTAAATGCAGAAACCTGAAATATAATGAGACTTTACTGTATAATAGTCTACCAGGTAAAACAGGACACAATTTCTCTAAGGTTGCCTAGAAAAAACTTGGATCTTCACAGTATAGCCAAAATAGATTAATATTTTACTTAACAGGGTCTGTCAAGAACTGAAGTATTCTGTATATAGGTTACCTCTTTCAGAACTGTTACGGCTTTGTTTTTTCATTTAAATCTTTCTAAAATGACTGCTCACTTTCCTTTATGCTGGGTATTTTTTAATCTTCTTTGGATGATTAAAGGTTAATGCAAACACTAATCTGCAAACATTATTATAATACAGATGGGCTTTTGCGTAAGGCAGACCTGGTTTCTTCTCTCTGCTGTCAGTGTGGACGTTTTCACCAATTTACTTTCACTTCTCTTATACAATCCAGTCAAAAAGAGAAAAATTTCTGCTTAGTGGTTATTATCCAGGTAGCAAGGATCTAGCCTCTGAATAACAGGGAAATTGCTATCGAGTCTGAGCAGAGCTTTTAGCTCCCTAGGGTGAACCTGATTTACAGTGTTTATGTGAGCCATTTACATAAAAACTACCTAAGTTCTTATTAAAAATACAAACTTTCAGATTCCTGAGATGGACCTACTGACTCAGATCCCTGTTGATGTGGCCTGGGAGCCCAGACTTTTAGTAAGTGTTCCGGTGATTGCTACGTACCTTAAATTTTGAAAACCACTGGGTCAGTCCATGTAAAGCCTAGGAATGGACTTCAATGTCTTTAATTATAATTCTGAGACCATCCTATTTATACTCTAAATTTCTGGCCAAGTTCTGAAGTAGGAATTTCTATTAAATTACTTCACTGGATTAGGATTAAACTCCAGCCACACAAAGCCATCACTAACAATCAGTGTTGAAAACAGAGGTGTGAAGAAAAGAAAACAGAGCTGACGATGAACAAAGAGAAACAAAATCTGGAGGAAATATAAAAAGCAGCAGCAAAATTTTAATTTAGGGCTAATTTAAGCTAATGGCTTTTGAACTGTGCTCCAGGGAACCCAAGGCTCTGTACAGAAGATTCGAAGGGTTTCACAGTCAAGTCTTTAAAATTTCTTTAAAAGCTACAACTTTTATGTTGTGCACCACAGGTGGAAAATCATATGGAAACAAAGGCCGCTATGCTGAATGAAAAAAAAGTTCAAAAACTACCACTTCAAGTGTTAAAGGAATAAAAACAAAAAGATCTTAATTTCCACTGTTAAGTGTCAAATGGCCAAACACTGACTGAAGCATAAATCAATATTTGCCATGTGCTCTAACAACTATAATCATAAACAATGCTCAATCTGACAACTTAGTCCATCTGTCACCTTTTAAAGGCGTATTACTGGAGGTCAGGTAGGATATTACATTGGGCAAACAATGCTTACTAATTAAATAATACCTTGTGGCCGAGCCCGGTGGCTCACACCTGTAATCCCAGCACTTTGGGAGGCCGAGGTGGGTGGATCACCTGAGGTTGGGAGTTCGAGACCAGCCTGACTAACATGGTGAAACCCCGTCTCTACTAAAAATACAAAATTAGCCAGGTGTGCTGGTGCATGCCTGCAATCTCTGCTACTCAGGAGTCTGAGTGAGGCAGGAGAATCGCTTGAACCCAGTAGGCAGAGGTTGCAGTGAGCCAAGATCACATCAGGCACTCTAGGCAACAAGGGCAAAACTCCATCTCAAAAAAGCAAAAACTTTGTTCGCTGACATTTTACATTATCCTTGCTCCAATAGCATTATTTGGAAAGCATTAGTACTTTTTCTTTTTTTAATATTTAATAATATCTACTTGACATCTGAAGCATTAGTACTTTTTTGTCATAAAAAGGCACCTTCTATTTCTATCTATCTATCTATCTATCTATCTATCTATCTATCTATCTATCTATAGATCGAGACAAAGTCTTGCTCTGTCATCCCCCAGGCTGGAGTACAGTGACGTGATCTCAACTCACTGCAACCTCTGCCTACCAGGTTTAAGCAATTCTCCTACCTCAGCCTCCCAAGTAGCTGGGATTACAGGCTCCTGCCACCAGGCCTGGCTAATTTTAGTAGAGATGGGGATTTCACCATGTGGGCCAGGCTGGCCTCAAACTCCTGAACTCAAGTGATCTGCCCACCTCGGACTCCCAGAGTGCTGGGATTACAGTCGTGAGCCACCACGCCCAGCCTCTCATTTTTCTTTTTAAATTTAATCTCAAGCTGAAGGAGTGAGTCTGTAAACAATTTCTTGGCATTCAGCTTGTACGCTTGGTTGGAAAACCAAGAACAGTGAGATTCAGGAAGTAGACACAAGAACAGTAGGGGACAGAAAAAAATCTAGACAAAAAGACTAGTTAGAATCTAAGGGAAAGTTTAATGTCTACAACTTTATTCTAAAGGGAACAGATGTGTGAATTCCCTTTATTTCTAAGCATTCAATTCCTCTTTCTATATTATTAATGACAAGTAAGAGACAAAGTAGAAAAGCCAGTGAGTTTTTGATAGACCCTCAAAGATACTAAAATCTCAAACTTGGCTATCTCTTCAATTGTACAAAGATTTTCTGTGTGTTTGTCTTACATTTTAAGAGTAGATTATGAGAATTACATTTTAAATACTGAAACTTTGAAAGCAAAAGGAGAGATATCAACTGTTCAGACTCACATCGAATGGCTGGTGAGTTGCCTTGGCAACAGCCTGGTACAGATGGCTGGTGGTGTTGCTGCCCCTCTTGATATGTGGCCCCGCACCGAGGACATGCTGAAGAACACTAAATGCATTTGCCTCTGCACTTCCTGCGGCAGCACTTTCTGCTACAAGAGCGGCATGGACAAGACTGTCTCCATTCTGTTCTCGGATTTCACCTGAGGCCATGTGAAGGACAGCGAAGAAAATGACTTGTTCACCACTGGTTTCATTCTTCAGTATTTCCTACAACATAGTATTAACCCACGAGCCTTTTCTGTGGCTCCGTGCTTTCCCATGCCATCCTATCCCCAAACACACAAAATGTATGCTTAAAATGTAACATCAAGCCATCCATTCTACACTGAGACTGTTCAGTAGTAAACATTCAGGCCTATTCCACCTCAACATGCTATTCTAGTGGGGAAACACCATTCTGATAAATTAACCCTAATAGAATTAAATGCTTACCTCCACGGTATTTGGCCTTTGCACCAGATAAACCAAGTCCACCTCTCATGTTGAGAAACTGTTCAGCAACTTGCTTTAGAACAGGATGACTCACACCTGTTTCAACAGAAGCAAAAACAAAGCTAGAACCAGAATTACTAAAACACAATCATAAAATTTTTTTCCTTGTTTTAAAAATATGATTATAAAATCCAAACATTACAGAAATAAACAATGAGTCTTCTTGCCATAATGCCACTCTCCCAAAGATACCCAATTACAGTTTATTATTATTAAACTATTTACTATATGCTTAGTATTACTATTCATCTAGAATTTTTTTTCTGTGCAGTTATTATCCTCAATTGCTTTATTTCTAAAATGTTTCATTCTATTGATATTGTTTCTTTTTTTTTTTTTTTTTTTTTTTTTTTTTTTTTTTTTTTTTTTTTTTGAGACAGAGTTTCGCTCTGTCATCCAGGCTGGAGTGCAGTGGTATGATCATGGCTCACTGCAATCTCCACCTCCCGGGTTTAAGCCACTGCATTCCAGCCTGGGCGACAGAGCAAGACTCTGTCTCAAAAAACAAAGAAGTTATACAAATGGCCAAAAAGCACATGAAAATATGTTCAATGTCATTTGTCATTAGGGAAATAAAAATCAAAACCACAATGACCACTTCCCACCCAGTAGGATGGTCATAATCAGAAAGACAGACAATAAGTGTAGGTAAGAATGTGGAGAAATTAAAACCTTTGTGCACTGCTTGTGGAAATGTAAAATGGTGCAGCTACTTGAGAAAACAGTCTGGCAGTTCCTCAAATGGTTAAACGGAGTTACCATATGTCCTGGCAATTCTATTCTTAGGTGTTACCAAAAGAACTAAAAATAGATGTCCTAAGAAAACTGTACACATGAATGTTTATATTTACAACAGCCGAAAGGTGGAAACAACCCAAATGTCAATCAATCAATAAACAAAATGTGGTAACAGAGTATTCTTGAGCCATAAAAGGAAATAAGACATTGACACATGCTACAGTATGGACCTTGAAAATGTTATGCAGATTAAGAAAAGCCAGTTACAAAAGGCCACATATTGTATGGCTCCATTTATATGAAATGTCCACAACAGTCAAAAGTTGATTATTGCTATTTAGGAGGCTGAGGTGGAAGGATCACTTGAGCCTAGGAATGTTCAAGGCAGTGAGCTATGATTGTGCCACTGTGCTTCAGCTCTTGGGCAACAGAATGAGACCTCCATCTCTTAAAAAAAAAAAAAAAAAAGAAAAAAGAAAGATTAGTGGATGCCACACAAGCAGGGGGAAGATGAGAATGGGGAGTGATTGCTAATGGGTATGGGGCCTTTTGGGATGATGAACAAGCTCTGAAATTAGGTAGTGGTAATAGCTGAATCTATTAAAAGCCACGGAACTATACACTCCAAAAGGGTGAATTTTATGGCACATGAATTATACCTCAAGCTGTTATTTGCAAAATAAAACAAAAAACATTACAATTGATATTCTCATGCAACTATTTTGTAAACTTGACCTAATGTTTCTGTAGGACAAATTCTTAAAAGTCACTAGGTCTATAAGTATAAACATTTAGAATTTTCTTTTTTGAGACAGAGTCGCGCTCTGTTGCCCAGGCTAGAGTGCAGTGGCACGATCTCGGCTCACTGCAGTCACTGTATCTTGGGTTCAAGTGATTCTCCTCCTCAGCCTCCCAAGTAGTTGGGATTACAGGCATGTGTCGTCATGCCTGGCTAATTTTTTTATTTTTAGTAGAGATGGGGTTTCACCATGTTGGCCAGGCCAGTCTTGAACTCCTGACCTCAGGTGATCTGCCCGCCTCGGCCTCCCAAAGCACTAGGATTATAGGCATGAGCCACTGGACCTAGCCTGGAATTTTAACAGATATATTCAAATAAATCTCCCAAAATGTTGTACTAGTTTACATTCCCACTAACAATTTGTGAGAATGCCTATTTCTTCATACCCTGGTCAATTCTGGGCAGTGTCAATCTTTTAATTTTGCCAATATCACAGTTTAAAATTTTCTTATTAGTGAGGCTGATCATTTAAAACAGATAGTTGGCTACACATATACATACATATTTCTCCCATGAACTGTCTATGCCCTCTGCCTGTTTTTCTAGTAAGCTACATTTCCTTTTAAAAAATAGTAAATGCTCTTTGAGAAATTCACCTTTGTCACTGGTTTGCAAGTATTGAAAAGAATTTACGGCCAGTGGTTTACGAATTTAAATGCTGGATTCTGCTTTCCAAAACAAATGACTAGCAACTAAAATCCTATCATATATTGCCTGTCTGGCATAAATAGTAGGCTGAAGTTTGCAAATTTTGTTCAATCCTATGTTCACGTAATTACAGCTTAAGGAATTGCTCTTAACGGAAGCAAACAGACAATACTTAACTTACCAAGTCCAATCAAAGCCATTCTTGCACTTGTGAAATGGTTCTGAACAAAGTAATGTAACTGAGGGAAGTTAAAAACACTTATTAGGTTATATTGGCATAAATATAAAAAGCTGTAAAAATGTAAAAGTACAGTTTGGAAGAAAATAAATACTTAGTCTTAAAAGCTGCTGTAATGAACTACATGGTACTAACTGAGCTGAATTACCCTGGGATTTTAATATAAAAACTATTGCTTAAAACAACTAGCACCTAATTGTGGTCATGGTTGCGCATCTCTGTGAATATAATGAAAACCACTGAATTGTGTGCACTTTAAATAGGTTGCTTAGTATGGTGAATTACATCTCAATAAAGCTGTTATTTAACAAAGGAATGAAAAGAGGCTGGGTACCTCCTCTGGTGTCACTTTTCCAATCCTATAGTCAGGACAATACAAGGGATTAGCCAAGGCATTCCGGTAAGCTGCTGCGTGCAAATTTTCAATGACATCTATGAGATAAGTAAAGAAACATTTAGGGAAATGCACTTTCAATAAAGAAAACAACATATTTAAAACCTAGAAAGCATCAAGCCTATACAAATTTGGTCATCTTCTGGCATTAAGAGGACTTGAAATTTATTATTATTTAATCTCTAGCAACTGCCAGTTTCTGCCAGTAGAATGTGCTGAGAAAAAATAAAAGAGATTACATAGCAGCAGCTTCTGTATACTGGAGTCCACCTAAACCACTTTTCTAATTTTAACCTAGCTGGTATCCCCTGGAAGGTATACTGGCCTAGGTTTCGGGAAGTCCCCATCTAGTTATGGTTCTGCTGCCATCTTGCCATGTGACACGGTACAAGTCATTTAGTCTGGATCTTACTTACTCCTAGGTTTCCTTTCTAGGTATAAGGAGGTTGTCAGGCAGCTTTTGGGGGACCAATGCGAGCTTCCACCAGGACTTACTCCTCCTTTGTGCTTGGTGCTTTCCCTGCTTCAATGCCTTTTTGCCTGCAGTGTTCCTTTACTTGCCCATTATCTGGCAACCTCCCTATTCGAGGCACTGTGCTAGGTGCTCGAAATACAGAGATGTGGTATATACAATGCCTGCCCTCAAATTTTAAGATGAAAATCTGAAATAAAGTATTATGGGTGCAATGTCAGCAGTGTGTCAAAAGTCCAGTAGAGGCATAAGGGAAGGGCAGTGGGAATTAGAAAACAATTAATACAAGTAATATGTGGGATCCATTTTACAGAATGAATAGGTGTTTCCCAGGGGAAATCATTTGGGAACAGCATTTTAGGTATAGGAAGCAGACAAGGCAAAGTCATTAAGTATAATAGTAATTAGATTCAAATGGGAATTGCAGCTGGGGGAAGAGGGTAGAGCACAAAGTAAGACAAGTAGGCTGGGGTAACATCATGCAAGGCCATATACATATATGCTGTTTGGACTTTGTCCCACAGATAATAAGAAGGCTTACTTTCATGTCAGAAGGATCACTATAATGGCAGTGTGGGAGATGGACTCAAGATGTAAACCTGGAGGCAGACGCCAGCCAGGAGACCACACAGTCACTGTTCAGGCAGAATGGATGTGGGCTGGTGCCTCACTGCTGTCAGTGGGGAAGAAGCCACTGTGGATACACAGGTCATCTTTTCTAAAATTGTACCATTCTATCTATTTCTTCAGCAGAAATTCTGAGCAACAAAGATCATGCTCCTGTGACACCAAGCATCATCATGAAATAACATCAGGCCTGCATGCGGAGGGGAGCCTGTCCCATGCTGAGCCCCTGAACTGACCTATTTCTGCACTTGCTGCATATTTCTGTTTCCACCAGAAGTTGTATGACTCCAAAGAGTCAACAGCAGTTGTTTACAGACTTGTTTTACCAGTTGTACTCATCAAGATTATATAACAAGATGTTATATAAACATAAAACATAAACGCAAAAAAAGATTCCTATTTAAAAAAATTAAGTTACTTACTTTGGAAAGACTCAATAGGAGATGGCTAAACAATAACAGCAATACAACAGTAAGCAATAATAGTAGCAGCAGTGGCAATAAACTGCTGCAGGATTTGATGTAAGCAAAAACAACTCTTAAAAATCAGTGGGGGCCAGGCATGGGGGATTATGCCTGTAATCCCAGCACTTGAGGAAGCTGAGGTGGAAGGATTACTTCAGCCCAGGAGTTTGAGACCAACCTAGGCAATATAGTGAGACCCTATCTCTATAAAAAAATAAAAATAAAAATTAGCATGGTGTGGTGGCATGTGCCTGTAGTCCCAGCTACTTAGGAGACTGAGGTGGGCAGATCACCTGAGTCCAGAAGGTTGAGCCTGCAGTGAGATCGTGCCACCACACTCCAGCCTGGGCAATAAGCAAGACCCTGTCTCAAAAACAAAGAAACAAAAACAAAACATTCGGAAGAAAACAGGAAGAAGTTCTAGGATCCTACAAACAATTTACTTACCATCAAACATGAAAAATGATTTGTTTAGAAACAAAAGAATAATGTATCTAAATAAATTTTTGAAAAAGATATTTTCAAATTCAAGTAGTAAAAAATTTGGCCAGGCATGGTGGCTCATACCTGTAACTGAAGCACTTTGGAAGGCTGAGGTGGGTGGATCACTTGAGGCCAGGAGTTTGAGACCAGCCTGGCCAACATGGCAAAACCCTGTTTCTACTAAAAATAGAAAAAATTAGCCAGGTGTGGTGGTGCATGCCTATAATTCCAGCTGCCAGGGAGGCTGAGGCAGAACTCCTTGAACTCAGGAGGCGGAGGTTGCAGTGAAGCAAGATTGTGCCACCGTACTCCAGCCTGGGTGACGAATGAGACTGTCTCAAAAAAAAAAAATAGATAAAAATTTTGAGAGCATTTTTTTCCTTCTACAAATTGATATTCTAAAAAAGCCAGTGTGTTAGAAACAACTGAATGTGATCTGGAAATGTACTTACGAGTCTGTGGATTCTGAAAGGCCACAGCCTTGTCAATCTTTAGCTGAGGCTGAATGTCACCTACTTCCCAGTGACGAAATTCTGGTGATGTGGTGACATTGAGCAGGAACTCCATTAGAATATCACTGCAGAAGACATTGAGACAAGAATTACGAGTCAAAAATGTAAAACCAACATTTGAGATTCTATATAGCTGTAATGCTCTCAAAATGAAACTTTAGGCCTTGTAATAAGCACAGTGTTTATGAGCAGTTTATGAATAATAATCCAAAACGGAAGTCAGAGGTCACAATGATGCATTACAAAGGCCAGAAGTGAGCAGCTTAGTATTTCTTTTAAAGCAGAAGTCCTAAACACACACGGGTACTTACATATCACCCCGCAGGCATTCCACAGTGTAAGCCATGTTTTCCCTTGTTGCAGTCACACTGAATTGAAAAATATAAACTACAGTAAATAATCTGAATCACAATAGTGAGATTTCCCTTATAATCTTATCAACCAATTCCTTTGCAAAGAAAATTTCTGAATTATAAATGGTGTGAACAATAATTTAACAAAGCCACACAGATTCATCAACTAAAATTTAAATTTTTTTTAAAAAACTGCAAATAGTTCAACCTTAAAAGGAGTGAAATCAGTCACGTTACAACACAGACGAACCCTGAAGACATTATTCTAAGTACAATAAGCCAGTCACAAAGGGACAAATACTGTATGATTCTACTTATGAGGTACCCGGAGTAGTCGAATTTACAGAAATAGAAAAGAGAATGGCAGTTGCCAGAGGCTGAGGGAAGAGAGAGAATGAGGAGCTATTGTTTAACAGGTATAGAGTTTCAGGTGAGATAAGACAGGAATGTTTTAGAGATAAATAAATGTTGGTGAAGGTTACCAAATGCCACTTAACTGCACACTTAGGAAATGATAACTTTGGGCCAGGCACAGTGGCTCGTGCCTGTAAACCTAGCGCTTTCGGAGGCTGAGGCGGGCGAATCACTTGAGGTCAGGTGCTCGAAAGCAGCCTAGCTAATAGGGTGAAACCCCATCTCTACTAAAAACACAAAAACTAGCCAGGCGTGGTAGTTCACGCCTGTAGTCCCAGCTACTTGGGAGGCTGAGGCAGGAGAATCACTTGAACCCAGGAAGCAGAGGTTACAGTGAGCCGAGATCATGCCGCTGCAATCCAGCCTGGGCAACACAGTGAGACTGTCTCAAAAAAAAAAGAAAGAAAATTATAAATTTTATGTTATATACATTTGACCACAATTTTTTAAAATGCCAAATATAGTTGAAGGTCTTTTCATACCCTTCCAAGGCCAATGCCCTACTCTCTCCCACTCTGGAAACCACAATCCTGAGCACTACAGTATTGTTCTGCTTTAAAAATTCTAACACCTTAAAGAAATCTTGAATCTTGCTTGTTCACACACTATTTTCCCCTTCAGTTGTGCTACGTTGATGTATAGATCTAGTTCATTCCATAATGGCTGTGTAGTAGTCCCATCACGACTCTGTCATACTTTGCCGTTTTCCTAAAGATAGTTTCTGGTCTTTATAAAGAATACCTTTGCACATGTGAGTAAAAACTGTGGGGTTTTTCAATATTACTAGATATTCCTTGATTCTTTCCAAAGTGGTGATATCAATTTATACTCCTATTGGCAGAATGAGAGAGTCTCTATCATCTTTATCACTGACAACGCAATATATAGAAAATCTGGGCTAGGTGTGGTGGTTCACATTTGTAATGCCAGCACTTTGCGCTGAGGTGAGAGGATCACCTGAGTCCAGGAGTTCAAGACCAGTCTGGGCAACATAGTGAGATCCTCATCTGCACAAAAAAATAAAAAATTAGCTGGGCATGGTGGCCTGTGCCTGCAGTCCTAGCTACTTGGGAGGCTGAGGGAGAAGGATTGCTTGGGCCCAGGAGTTCGAGGCTGCAATAAGTTATGCCTGCACCACTGCACTCTAGCCTGGGCAACACAGCAAGGCCCTGTCTCAAATAAATAAAAAGAAATGCTGTTTCTGTCCTGACTGTTCCACTGATCAGCTGTTCCCCAAGTCTCTCTCTCTTTGGGCCTTCCTACTCCTGAGACACAATATTGAAATTAGGCCAATTAATAACCCTACAATGGCCTCTAAGTATACAAGTGAAACAGAGTGTCTCATGTCTCACTTTAAAGTAGAAGCTAGAAGTGATTAAGCTTCTGAGGAAGTAAGGAAGGTGTGTTAGAAACTGAGACAGGTCAAAAGCTAGGCCTTCTGCACCAGTCCAGTTCTTGAAGAAAGCTAAAAGTGGTACTCCACTAAACACATGAATGATATGAAAGTCAAACAGCCTTATTGCTGATAATAGAGTTTTAGCGGTCTGGACAGATCAAACTGCATCCCCTTAAGTCAAAGCCTAGTCCAGAGCAATGCCCTAATTCTCTTCAATTATATGAACGCTGAGAGAGGTGAGGTACAGAAGGAAAGTCTGAAGCTAGCAGAGGTTAGTTCATGAGGTTTCAGAAGTCATTTTCTTGGCCGGGCGCGGTGGCTCAAGCCTGTAATCCCAGCACTTTGGGAGGCCGAGGCGGGTGGATCACGAGGTCAAGAGATCGAGACCATCCTGGTCAACATGGTGAAACCCCGTCGCTACTAAAAATACAAAACATTAGCTGGGCATGGTGGCACGTGCCTGTAATCCCAGCTACTCAGGAGGCTGAGGCAGGAGAATTGCCTGAACCCAGGAGGCAGAGGTTGCGGTGAGCCGAGATCGCGCCATTGCACTCCAGCCTGGGTAACATGAGTGAAACTCCGTCTCAAAAAAATAAATAAATAAAAATAAAAATTAAAAAAAAAAGAAAAGAAGTCATTTTCTTAACATAAAAGTTCAAAATGAACCAGCAAATGCCGATATAGAAGGTGCAACAAGTTATCCAGAAAATCTAGGTAAGATCATTGATGAAGATGGCTACACTAAACCACAGATTTTCAATGTTGACAAAACAGCTTTACATGGGAAGAGGATGCTGTCCAGGACAGCTAGAGAAGTCAATGCCTGGTTTCAAAGCTTCAAAGGACAGGCTGACTCTCGTTAGGGGACTAATGCAGCTGGTGACTTCAGGTTGACATCATTTACCATTCTCAAAATCCTAGGGTCCTTAAGAATTATGCTAAATCTACTCTGCTTGTGCACTGTAAATGGGACAAAAAAGCCTGGATGATAGTACATGTGTTTATAGCATGGGTGCTGAATATTTTAAGCCCACTGCTCAGAAAAAAGATTCCTTTTAAAATATCACTGCTCACTGACAGTGCATTTAATCACCCAAGAGCTCTGATGCAGATGTACATGGAGATTAATATTGTTTTCATGTCTGCTAACACAACATCCATTCTGCAGCCTATGGATCAAGAAGTAATTTTTACTTTCAAGTCTCATTATTCAATAAATACATTTTGTAAGGCTATTGCTACCACAGATAGTGAAAACACTGACGGATCCTGGCAAAGTAAATTAAAAATTTTCTGGAAAGGATTCACCATTCTAGATGCTATTAAGAACATCTGTGACTCCTGGGAGGATGTCAAAGTATCAACGTTAATTAACAGGAGTTTGGAAGAAGCTGATTCCAACTCTCATGGACGACTATGAGAGGCAAGACTTCAGAGGAGGAAGAGACCGCAAATATGGTGGGAATCGCAAGAGAACTAGAAGTGGGGCCAGAAGATGTGACTGAAGGGCTGCAATCTTATGATAAAACTTGGAACAGATGAGGAGTTGCTTCTTATGGATGAGCCAATAAAGTGGTTTACTGAGACACAATCAACTCCTAGTTGAAAATGCTGTGAACACTGTTGAAATGACAACAAAGAATATTAAATAATCTTGGCTGATAAAAAAGTGGTAGGGTTTGAGACTACTGACTCTAATTTTGAAAAGTTCTGTGGGTAAAAGGCTAAAAACAGCATCTTATGCTACAGAGAAATCTTTCATAAAAGGAAGAGTCAATCAATGCAGCTAATTTCACTGTTAACTGATTTAAGAAATTGTCAGTCAGCCCCATCTTCGGCAACGATCACCTTGATCAGTCAGCAGTCATTAACATGGAGGCAAGACCTTCCACCAGCAGAAAGATTATGACTTGCTAAAGATTCAGTTAATTGTTAACATTTTTAAAGTAATAAAATATTTTAAAATTAAGGCTATAAAATTTTTTTCAAGACAAAATGCTAATTGTACACTTAGTAGACTACCATACAGTGTAAACATAACTTTTAAATGTCCTGGGAAACCACAAAATCCATATGACTTGCTTTCCTGCGATATTCCCTTTATTGTGGTGGTCTGGAACAGAACCTACAACGTCTCTGAGGTATGCCTGTACACTGTAGATATCTACTCCCAGGCAGTTACTTAAAATTCTACTTTAAGACATAAAGATTTGTTTTACATTTTGATGTAGTCAAATTCATCCGTTTTTTTCCTTCTTGTGTTGCTTAAGAAATCCTCAACCTCTTGATAACAGAGAAAAGTTCCCTTACAATGGAGTATATTCTGGCATTTTCACTATTTTCTATTACTTATTTAACAAACCTTAATAAACCACCAGTTGCTTCAATTCCACGGGTTATCTTGAAAGATGAAGCTCCCTTAGTCGTCTTGAAAAAGAAAAGAATGATTATCTTTGTAGTTTTTCAATGCCAAGTTTGCCAAACATCACACTTGATCATCTGTTGTCTGTTATGAGCAGCCTTAAAAAGAATTTTACTAAATTCTTGCATCCTTTTAAGAAATAAAACAAGCCTCAACAAAAAGCTTAAGTATAGATTTTTATATCAAGTACATTTATGTAAAATTTCCTGTGTCAAATACATGCTTACTGGATTCACTAGTCTATTCTGAAAGAGACTTGCATATGGGAAAAAGAGTTAATTGTCTTTCAATTTATGACACTTTGTTTTAAAAATTTGTTTACTGATTTCTTATGCTCTAACAGCAACATTCATATGGATACTAATTTAGTACTTCTCTGTGGCAAATATCTTTTAATTTCTCATTTTACATTAGGGGAGTGTACTGGGTTAAACAGTGTTCCCCCCAAATTTATGTCCAGCCAGAATGTGTGAATGTGACTTTATTTGGTAATAAGGTCTCTGCAGATTTAAGTATTTGAGATGACATCATATTGGATTACGGTGGGCACTAAATCTCATATGACTGGTATCCTTATCAGGAGGAAATGTGGACACAGATAGAAGGCCACGTGATAACAGAGGCAAAGACTGCAGTGATGCAGCTGCAGGCCAAGGAACATGAAGGGCTGTGGGCAACTGCCAGAACCTAGGAAAACGCAGGGGAGGATTTCTGCCTTCCTCGAATTTTTAGAGGGATCACAGCCCTGCGGGTATCTTGGCTTGACTGAGACACCTTGACTTTGACTACTAGCCTCTAGAACTGTGAGAGGATAAATTTATTTGGTTTAAGTCACCCGGTCCGTGGTAATTTGTTATGGCAGGTCAAGGAAGCAAAAATAAAGACACTGACTTTAGTTTTCCTTTTTCATAGGACCAAGATACTACAGCATTTGCAAACACTTGAAGTAGTGAAGATACTCACCAGACCAGATGAAAGACGCAGCAAATGAGTGGTTCCTAAATTGTTAGAGTCCTCATATCTACAGCCTGCTTTAATGAACAAACCAATTCTTGATACAGGAGCGTAGTTTTCCAAAGAAGCAATCACCAAACCATTTGGTAACTTGGTAAACTGTATTTAAAATAAAGTAGAGATATAACGAATGTATTCATATTACCAAGGAGAGTAAGGCATGTAGGGGTTCCAGCGAGCAAGTCAGTGGGACTAACCTCAAGGTCCTGAGGTTGTGGTGGTGCTCCTGCAGGCGCAGCTGTGGCTTTAACTTTGGGAGCAACTTTGAGAGAATAAAATCTCTAAACACAAAAAAACACAGGTTACACACATGTCTCACAAGAACAGTACTCTATATAAAAGCATGGTACCTTAGTGTACCCAAGTGACAGAGGGTGTTTGGGTATTAAAGGAGCAATAACCACCTCCATGGGAGGATTCAGCTGCGTAACTTTTTTTTTAATGACAGAGCATCACTGCAACCTCCGCTTCCTGGGTTCAAGCCATTCTCCTGCTTCAGCCTCCTGAGCAGCTGGGACTACAGGTGAGTGTCACCATGTCCAGCTAATTTTTTTTCGTATTTCTTAGTAGAGACAGGGTTTCACTATGTTGGCCAAGCTGGTAACTCCTGACCTCAAGTGATCTGCTGCCTCAGCCTCCCAAAGTGTTGGGATTACAGGCGTGAACCACTGCACCCAGCCTAGCTGCATAACTTATTATGGACTTACTAATTCACCAGTTTCCCCAAGCCATTCTTAAACCTCTATTTATTCCTGTATTTATAAGAGTTCTTGATGCTCATTTTTATGATACAGAGAATCACTGTATTTTCTTTTACCTTTCAGTTACCTTATTAAAGTTTCATAGTTCTTTGTAGCTTCTAATGCTTTGGCATTTTTTAAGAAAGTGTCAGATCACCACATCCACAACATTTTTTTCTTTCTTTTTTTTTTTTTGAGAAGGAGTTTCACTCTTGCAGTGAGCCGGGAGATGGATGTTGCAGTGAGCCGAGCAGTGGTGCGATCCCGGCTCACTGCGACATCTGCCTCACAGGTTGAAGTGATTCTCCTGTCTCAGTCTCCCGAGTAGCTGGGATTACAGGTGCATGCTGCCAGGCCTGGCTAATTTTTTGTATTTTAGTAGAGACGGGGTTTCACCATGTTGCTCAGGCTGGTCTCACACTCCTCAGCTCAAGCAATCCACCTGCCTCGGCCTCCCAAAGTGCTAGTATTACAGGCGTGAGCTGAGCCACTGGGCCTGGCCTTTTATAGGTTTCAGCTTCTTGCTTCCCTTATCTGCCCAATGAGTCTCACCTGTTTAGTCTATTTTCCAATTGAAATTGTTTCATCTTCTTAATCATCTTAGTAACCTTTAAAAAAGACAAAGTGTATACCAACTTCCGCCGAGCCCTCAATATTTTCCATTTTATCTTCACTCTGTTGTGTGCTGTATTAAGACCACACGCCTTTTTGACTAAATAAAGTATTTATGACATGTATGTCATCCTGAGATTAACAATGGCTTCATCCACAGCAGATTCTCAACATATAAATTGCAGTTTACTGGTACACTAAAAGGGTTCCTTTAAATATTAGACAATGGACCCAAAATGCACTCATTTTATTCAGTTTGGGCAAATGTTACACAATGCCATAAAAATCGTTCTGATTATGACTGAAGTTCAAGAGGTTACTAGAGGAGATTATGAATGAATAAAACTTAGTGCTCCCAAGACCCAATGAACACCTCGCTGGAGTTTCCCAAGCGTCCCCACACAGGCTGCGATGCCTCCACTCTGTGCTGTCTACAAGGCTGTTTGTTGTACATCTAGCATGAATGCTGTACTAGGTTGGCTGTTGGTTATCATTTGCTTTTAGTACTGCTTTTCAGTTATGAATTACAATTAGCTTTGCTTTATCATCATCAATTTAGTTTGCTGGGTATGGTATAGTTAACTCTCTTTGTTATTTTGGGCTGATTTTCCAAAAAGTAAACTTTAAGATATATGGGCATAGCAATTCAAATATGAATAATCTATAGCTCTGTTACCAAGTGAGATTTTAGGTGTTTTCCAACCAAATGTGCCCAGTTAGTGACATCTGGTTAGTGTTTTTGAGATGGAGTCTCGCTCTGTCACCCAGGCTGGAGTGCAGTGGTGCGATCTCGGCCCACTGCAACCTCCACCTCCCGGGCTCAAGCAATTCTCCTGCCTCAGCCTCCCTAGTAGCTGGGATTACAGGCGTGCACCATCACCCCTGGCTAATTTTTGTATTTTTGGTAGAGACGGGGGTTTCACCTTGTTGGCCAGGCTGCTCTCGAACTCCTGACCTCAAATGATCCACCCACCTCGACCTCCCAAAGTGCTGGGATTACAGGCCTGAGCCACTCCGCCCGGCCTTGCTTTCAAGTTGACTGCAATTTGTTTACTTTGGGCCTCTCCAACGGTTTTCTCTGAGCTTTTCCTATCGCAAAACAGAGTGGAGAAGGAAATTTTGGGGTCTTTAGCCAATTTAACCGTGCTGCCCTCAAAGGGCAGCTAATCACTGGTTTGTCTAAGTATACCAGTTAGGTTAATGCAAATACAGCCTAAATTTATATAACCACAGTACATTTATGTAAACATAAAGCATAAGAACATTCCATGCCCATGTCTGGTCTTCTGCATCTCCCTCTAGGGGGTTTTCTCAACACAGGTACTACTATTGGCACTTGGGGCTAGATAATTCTTTGTTGTAAGGTGATGTTTAGCAGCCTCCCCGGCCTCTCGATGTCAACAGCAACCTCCTTACAAGTTGTTACAACTAAATATTTCTCCAGACATTGCCACCGTTTCCCCGCGGGCATACTGTCCCTCGCTATAATTTTTTTTCAAGTGTTCCCTCTTACCCCTCTTAATAACCACTGTTCCACAGTAATATAACCCTGATGTGTGAGATTTCCCCAAGTGACAGCTATGTTTAATTTAGGCTTGAAGGGGGAAACTTAAGTAAGGAGCTTTCGAGGACAGAGACGTCTTGGAGGAACCGTCTAGCATACGATCAAGGAGAGCAACGTTAGACTACTAAGACACCGTAATAATTAACAACGCAGTTCCAGACACTGTGATGAGTATTACATTTGCATTAGTTCCTTTCTGGTACTTTTACTCGCTGGGGAAACTGATGCTCCCTGATAAACCAAGGAGCGGAGGCCGCAGTGGATAAAATGAAGGTGGGGGGCTAAGTCTGCACCGTCCTCCCGCTTCCCCGGGTTTCACAGTCTCTCCAGCACTTGAGTGCCGGGGTGACCTTCAGAAGTCTCTCCAGGGAGTCGTTTCAACTCCGCTCTCAGGTCCTGCCCCTCTCTTCAGGTTTCCCGATGTTAGGTCTCTTGCTCACAGCACGAGCTGGGCCTCCAAAGCCAGACCCAGTCTGCAGCCCAGTAGGCCCGCAGGGTTCAGATGAAGGGCAGACAGAAGACCAAGGTCCAGTACCCCAGACTAGGCACTTCCACCTCGTATCACCTTGCTGACACACTCCTCCCCAGCCTGTTCCCAAACCCGCCACCTGAGCTCACCGAGAGGGACCCAGCTCTGGTTAGTAGCTTCATGATTCAAGACGGTTCTGACCCACGGTCACTGCCGGATTATAGGAAAGCAAGATGGTGGCGGAGGCCGGGAGTTTCCCAGCGTTCCCCGCGAACGCTTTTCTCACGCCCTCTTTATTAGGCGTACTCTCTATACTGCCGCGCTCTACTGCTCCCCGAGGAAGATTGGACCAGTCCAATTCCTCCAAGACTTAGAATAGGGAGACGCACAATTTCCCAATAAATATGCAGAAGATAACGTACGTCACTGCTTTTCGGGTTCTTTTTCTGGCCTGAATATTCAGTATCACCCTTTTGCTAAGAACATCTGCCGCAGCCAGTCATAACTGCCCCCTCAGCCTTGGGCTCTTCTGCTCGGGATTGACCAATGGGACGCGCCTCTCCCGGGACTCCGCGGGCGCCTTCCGGGCTGACACCTGCACGGTGGGTCCTGGGCCCTGGGCTTCCCCGTCTCTGGACACTGGGGACTTCAGGAGGTTCTTGCCTCTCCGCCTCTCTGCGGAGGTCCTGGGCATCGAATTCCAGCTTAATTGCCTCTTTATGGGTGAAGTCCTTCCTGGATCTTTAGCTCCGTGAGACAGGGGCCTTGTTCAACTTATTCGCCGTAGTGTCTCCCAGAGCAGGCCCGGGACACACCGGGAGAGTCCGCAACCTGGGGGAATCGTCACAAGGTCTCTACTTGTGGAATTTACGTCCGAAGCTGGGGCTACATAGAACATAAAAACTTAACTGTAGTTTTTGTGTGAGGAAAGTAGAAATGTTTTGGATAGTAGGTGTGTATGTGAGCCGAAACCGGCAGTTGGAGAAAGGCAGTCAGGTGACAGCGTTCTCTGCGGTCCTCAGTGAGTGTTAACCCAGAAAGTGCCTTGGGCCCGCACGGTGCTAACGCGGGAGGCGTGGTCCCTGCCCTTCAGGGACCTGCAGTTTCGTACCTTGCTACGTTGCGTGGTTGGGAAACTGACAATATCAGCATTAATAACATTTGGGAGTTGGTTAGAAATGTATGAACTCCAGGTCCCTATTGGATCAGAATCGGTGTTTTTACAAGATCCTGAGATGATTTCGTATGCACAATAGTTTCAGAAATGCTGGTGGTGTAGATGTTACAAGGCATAGGCAAATTCACGTCCTTTTTGCCTTGTGTCGGAATTGCTCCAACTCCAGGCCTACAACAGACTCGGGCTTTCTAACGATTTAAGATCCGGGCATTAAGAACCTGGCAGCAACCCAATTTCTGTGCCTGCTGGGGACACCCCCAGCCCAATTCATACCACAGTTTCCCCATGTGTGGTAGACTTAACACTATGGTACATGAGATGATTTTAAGTTGGTACATAAACACTTTTTTTTTTCCTTTTAAAAAATCTACAAATTTAAGAGACCCAAGCAGTTTTGTTACATGGATATATTGCAGTAGTGGTGAAGTCCGGGCTTTTAGTGCACCCATTACCTGAATAATATACATGTACCCACAAGTACTTTCCCATCGTTCACCTCTTTCCTGCCCTCCACCCTTCAGAGTCTCCAGTGTCTCATTCCACACTATGTCCATGTGTACACCTTATTTTGCACTGTTCCATTTTAATACTATATTTATCTTGATTATGGCAAGCAATGCTAGTAGTGAATTTCCTCTTTGAGTACATTTATAAAATAAAAGTTGGTGTAAAAACGTTAAGTAACTTGATACAGCGATACGGCAAAAATCATGAATGTGTTATACAGGTACCATTCAGTGAAATTTGGGAAGCAGTGCTCTGACCACGCCACCTGCCTGCTTAAAATTCTTCAAGCACAGCCACGTTTTTCAAGATAAAGTTCAAATTCATTAACATGGCATACAAAGCTGTCTCCAGTACTTCAAAATTACATTTCCCAGTTTAGCTGCACCTGAGTCCAGTCATTGTAACTTCATTCAACAATTCAAGTTGGGTAGGAGGAACACACAAGTGTCCACAGTCAAGTGCACACGCACCCATGTGTGTGTACACACACACACACACACACACGCACCTGCTTAGAAGGTCCTCTCATTCTTAGGTTATGACCCAATATCAGAAAGAGGCAAAAATAAATTATGTTCAAAATGTGGCAGTATTTAAAACATAGTTCATATGTTAGATATCAGCTTCATAAATCATAAAATCCCAAGTTTGTCCATTGCAAAATTTCCTATTAAGCATTAAACTACAAATTAGGAGTGCCCTCTTGTGGACACATCTACCTCTTCCACATCATGTCCCTTCTTACCCAACTCCATGGCTGCTCTCATGGTGGAGATGTTTGCCACAACTCTAGCATTTTATTGCAGAAGAAAGCCCAGTCCTTGGCCGGGCGCCGTGGCTCACGCCTGTAATCCCAGCACTTTGGGAGGCCGAGGCGGGTGGATCACGAGGTCAAGAGATCGAGACCATCCTGGTCAACACGGTGAAACCCCGTCTTTACTAAAAATACAAAAAATCAGCTGGGCATGGTGGTGCGTGCCTGTAATCCCAGCTACTCAGGAGGCTGAGGCAGGAGAATTGCCTGAACCCAGGAGGCGGAGGTTGCGGTGAGCCGAGATCGCGCCATTGCACTCCAGCCTGGGTAACAAGAGCGAAACTCCATCTCAAAAAAAAAAAAAAAAGAAAAAAAAAGAAAGCCCAGTCCTTGAACTGGTTTCTGCGTAGAAGACGTTGAACGCCCTGGGAGAGGAAATAAGCAGACAGGTAGAGTAGAGAGGGAAGAGCAGATGAGTTCATTGCTGGAAAGCTCCAATTGTTAGTTTTGTTAACATGTTTGACTCTATGGAGCCCAACAACCTACCCTCAGCCCTAGTGGTGAGTGTCTTTGTTTATGCAGTGGGAGAATGTGAAAGGAAAGTAGGCAAGAGTTGTGGTAATACACATCAGAGGAAAGTGATGTGGGTTATACTTGGGAACAACATTACCTTGCAATCTTAGGGCCAGAGGCATTAATCTTGGCTCCCCTAATGCATAATTTTGATGTTGGCATTTCCTTCTCCATTCCTTTGAGAATCCTACCCAGTCAAATACTATCTCTGATGAAATATTTCCTGGGCCGGGCATGGTGGCTCATACCTGTAATCCCAGCACTTTGGGAGGCCAAGGCAGGTGGATCACCTGAGGTCAGGAGTTCAAGACCAGCCTGGCCAACATGGCAAAACTCCATCTCTGCTAAAAATACAAGAATTAGCCAGGCCTGGTGGCAGGTGCCTGTAATCCCAGCTACTCAGGAGGTTGAGGCAGGAGAATGGCTTGAACCTGGAAGGTGGAGGTTGCAGTGAGCTGAGTTTGCACCACTGCACTCCAGTCTGCATGGCAGAGTGAGACTTAATCTCAAGGAAAAAAAAAAAAAGAAGGAAATATTCTCTCTACCCCTCTCTGAACTTTATTGCCTTACACTGATAATTAATTTGCATTCATATTTCCTTTAGACCTGGCCTTTTTAGACAAACAAAAGTTGAGAAGCTTATATAATGAAATCGCATTTACCCTATTACCCAGTTTCAACCATAATCAACATTTTTCTTGTCTTTGATTTTAAGCTCCTTAATAGAACTATGACACATAAATGTTTAACATGGCTTCAATTGCAATTGATGGGCATGGTTATTTTTGACACCTCACTTAAGTGGTCAAGTTCTGAAGTCAAAGCTGCTCTGGTTAATGTGCACTGCCCATTTTCTCTGGGATCTGTGTATTTCCTATTAGAGAGAAACACACACATACCTTTTATTCTAAAAACTCTGCTTTCACCTTTCTCTTAGTTGTATGTTAGATCTAAGTTATTAATAATTTGATACACCTTTTATTGGTTAATGTCAGATACAAAGGTGAGAATCCAAGTGAGATCACTTGTGCCATAAGATTGCAAAGTCAAGAAAGGAAGGAACTTCAGGATTAACACTTTATTCAGAATGAACATTTGGAGCTAGTCTAGAAGATATCCATACTCTAGTTCTTATGATGTCCAGTTATACCGCATGATATTAATGAAATCTAAAATTCTGCAAGCAAGCTAGGCTGTTCTACTTTTATTTTTAGACTCAAATAGCATAAGCTGTTTTGACAAGGTCTTAACACTGTTAAGTTTAGGTTATAAAGGAAAAAAAAAAACACTTTGGGAGGCCTAGGTGAGCAGATCACCTGAGGTCAGGAGTTTGAGATAAGCCTGGCCAACATGGTGAAACCCCATCTCTACTAAAAATTTAGCCGGGCATGGTGGTGGGTACCTGTAATCCCAGCTACTCAGGAGGAAAATCGCTTGAACCTGGGAGGCAGAGGTTGCAGTGAGCTGAGATCACAGGCCACTACACTCCAGCCGGGGGGACAGAGCAATGGTCTCAAAAAAAAAAAAAAAAAGAAAGAAAAGAAAAAAATGTGTTTATCATCTGTATCATCTGTTCACTATGGCTTTAGCATAAATTTTGTTCCAATAGCAACATGACTGAAGATACACTGTTACCTGGTATTATTTTGCACTAATGTTAGGAAAAAAATTCCTTAACCCACTTCTTAGGTTGCAAACCCTAATTTGTAAGGACCCCCTGGAAGGCCTAGCCCATACTCCCTGACCCCCAAAGCCAAACATGCCTCACTTACATCAAAATTATATTGATTACTTGTTAAAATGCAGGTTCCATACCACACTGATTGAATTGGTCTTCAGGGTTTGGAATTTAGGAATCTACATTTTAAACAAATGCACCAAGGTGACCTCTAGCACATAGTAAAGTTTGGGAACAGCTTGCTTAGCCTCTGACTCTAGAGTAGTCAGAACACAGCTTTTAAATTCTTACCTGTTCACATACAAAGGAAGTACAGAAACAAGACAGAAAACCTGCCGTGACATTTAGATTCAGAATTTACAACTCTTTTACTTACCTTTACTGAATTTTGTTCTAGCTTTTGGATTCTGCTTACTTGTGCCTACCTATTCTTCATTCCCCCTTGCTGTCTTCCTGTTTTCCTGATATGAGAATTTCACAGATATCTAGGCAAGGAAATATTCAAGCACCAAAGGGATTCCTGGTTGCTTTCTCTTCCTTTCCTTCAAAATTTCTGGTATGTTTATTTTCTTTTAGTTTTTAAATATTTCTGCATTTGGAAAGTCCCCTAAGTTAAGAACTGAAGTTACGACTAGGTGTGGTGGCTCACGCCTGTAATCCCAACACTTTGGAAGTCTGAGATGGATGGAACACCTGAGGCCAGGAGTTCAAGACCAGGCCGGCCAACATGGTGAATCCCTGTCTTTACTAAATATGCAAAAATTAGCCAGGCATGGTGGTGCATGTCTATAATCCCAGCTACTTGGGAGGCTGAGGCAAGAGAATTGCTTGAACCCAGAAGGCAGAGGTTGTAGTGAGCCGAGATTGCACCACTGTACTCCAGCCTAGGAGATCAAGCAAGACTTCATCTCAAAAAGAAAAAAAAAAAAAAAAAAAGAACTGGAGTTATGCCCCATGATTCCATATTGGGTTTATAATTAGTGTTACTCATCCTCCCTGTATAAATATTTTGGGTGCAGGAGGTAGGACTACATGGATTGATAAGCCCTCTGATCTATGAGCCACTGAACTAGGGTGACTATATAATTTATTATCCCAATGGAGACAATATTGAGAGCAAAGGGAGGAACTGTTAGTAATTAATCAGGGTAAAGTAAACTAGGACCATATGGCCCAACAACTCCACTTTTAGATATATACTCAAGAGAACTAAAAATGTACACTTAAAGGCTTGCATGTGAATGTTCACAGCAGCATTATTTATAACAGTCAAAAAGTGCGAACCACCTGAATATCCATCAATTGGTGCACAGATAAACAAAATGTAGTATACAAGGGAATACTATTCAGGAATAAAAAGTAACAAAATACTGACAAATGCTGTAACATTCATAAACCTTGCATAGGAGAAGTAATGGAGCCAAAGATATCCCTGTCCTAGTTTTCAAAACTGAAATGGAGCAGGGATCCCCTTTCTAGGGGCCTGCAGACCCCAATGATGGAAATAAAATTCTGAGATCCTTTAAGGAACTAGGCACCTAGCTAGCCCCAGAAGTAAATAAATAACTTGTTAAACAAGAAGGTAATAGGAACTTGACCGGGCATGGTGGCCCACGCCTGTAATCCCAGCACTTTGGGAGGCCAAGGCAGGTGAATCACTTGAGGTCAGCAGTTCGAGATCAGTCTGACCAACATGGTGAAATCCCATCTCTACTAAAAATACAAAAATCAGCTGGGCCTGGTGGTGTGTGCCTATAATCTCAGCTACTTGGGAGGCTGAAGTGGGAGAATCGCTTGAACCGGAAGGTGGAGGTTGCAGTGAGCCAAGGTCACACCATTGCACATCCAGCCTGTGCAACAAGAGCAAAACTCCGTCTCAAAAAAAAAAAAAGTCTTTGAATCTATTTGCCTATAACCTGTAAGTGGCTGCTTCACACTATCCCGCACTTTTAGGTCAAAACCAATGTGTAAACTCCCATGTATTGATCTATGATTTTTGCCTGTAGCTTCTGCTTTCCTATAATTTACCTCTGCCTTAAACCCTTGCTTGCAAGCCATCAGGGAGGTCAGGATTTGAGCATTTAGCTGCCAAAAGGCAGCTCTAAATCTCCAATCAAAAGGAGGTCCTCTGCAATAAAAGCCTTACTTTCTATTGCTGTAACCTTAGTGTAGATATCTGGTTTTAACGTGCCAGGAGAGTAGACCCCAGTTTGGTTCTATAACAGAACCTGTAATATGTTAGACAGCAAAAGAGACTTTACACATGTGAAGGATCTTGAGAGGAGGATATTATCCTGGAGGACCCAAAACGTAATCACAAGGGCTCTTACCGGAAGGACAAGGGCAGCAAACGTCAGAGCGGTGTGGCCATAAACCAAGGAATGCGGGTAGCCTCTAGAGGCTGGAAAAATACGCAATAGATTCATTCTCCCCTACAACTTCCAGAAGAAACACAGCTCTGCTAACACCTTGATTTTAGTTCTAGAAATCCCATTTTGGACTGCTGACCTACAGTACTGTAAGATGACAGTTTTGTTTTAAGCCACTAAACTTGTGTTAATTTGTTACAGCAGCAATTGGAAACTAGTATAAACCTCATAAACATAATGCTAAGTGAAAGGATCCTGACACAAAAAACCCATATAGTATATGATTCCATTTATATGAAATGTCTAGAAAAGACAAAGCTATAGAGACTGAAAAATTAGTGGTTGCCTTGGACTGGCAATGGGAACAGGGACTAATTAAATGGACTTGAGGGGGCTGGGTGTGGTCGCTCATGCCTGTAATCCCAGCACTTTGGGAGACTGAAGCGGGTGGATCACCTGAAATCCAGGTTCGAGACCAGCCCGGCCAACATGGTGAAACCCCATCTGTATAAAAATACAAAAATTAGTCAGTCATGGTGGCAGGTGCCTGTAACCCCAGCTATTTGAGGGGCTGAGGTGGGAGAATCGCTTAAACCTGGGAGGCAGAGATTGCAGTGAGCTGAGATCGCGCCACTACACTCAAGCCTGGGTGACAAAAGCAAGACTCTGTCTCCAAAAAAAAAAGACTTGAGGGATCTTATTGGGCCGATGGAAATGTTCTAAAACTAGATTATGATGGCTGTTCAACTTGACAAATTTACTTGAAATCATTGGATTTTATACTTAAAACAGGTGACTTTCATGATAGAGAAATTACACCTCAATAAAGTTGTTAAACAGCAGAGTAGTCACCCTAAATATAAGACACTGCTTCATCACAGTCTCAGAAAGCTTGTTTATATATTAATTATATATAATATATATTGTAATTTATGTAATATATATTATGTATAATATATAATTTGTTATATAATAGATTATATGTTATAGATACATCTATTATAAATATATATGTATGATCTATATATGCTACATATCATATATGATATATATCTGATCATATACTTATATGAAATTCTTCTACTGCCAACATTTTACTCAACCTGAAGGGGAGAGGGGACACAAAAAACAGATCAGACATGTCCTGGAGGAGCTGAACACAACAGCTTGAACACATAGCTTGGTAGTGAAAATATGGTCTGATACAGTATGTCTAAATGTAAGGATGCCAATCTACCAATCTTTCCCTATACTATCCTTGAGCAAACTAGGTCTTTTAAATGCAACTTCCCCCATTTAAAGATAGCAGGTATATGGATACATCCCTGCCTTTCCACCCTTATTGTCACTTCCTTAGTGCAGGCCCAGGCCAATGCCATTTATTGCTTCACCATTGCTAGAGCCTCCATGCTCTTCACTTTGAACTGAGACAATCTGGCCACCACACTGTTGACGAGGTGGTGACCGATGAAACCACAATTTATTAAAAGATTTGTCACTCTCTGTTTAATGATTAGAAGGAAGTAGTGAGAACATAAAGAAATAAATGCTTGCTGTGACTGTGCAACTAGACCATGTGCACAGAGAGGCACTTAATGAAATTAGCTCACAAAACCAGCTGTTTTTTTTTTTTTTTTTTTTTGAGATGGAGTCTCACTTTGTTGCCCAGGCTGGAGGGCAGCAGCACGATCTCAGCTTACCATAACCTCCACTTCCCGGGTTCAAGCGATTCTCCTGCCTCAGTCTCCTGAGTACCTGGGACTACAGGTGCATGCTACTATGCCCGGCTAATTTTTGTACTTTTAGTAGAGATGGGGTTTCACTGTGTTGGCCAGGCTGGTTTCGAACTCCTGACCTCACGATCCACCTGCCTCGGGCTCCCAAAGTGCTGGGATTACAGGCATGAGACACGATACCCGGCCATTATAATGGCTGGTTTTTACGTGGTACACATCTAGATTATTTCCTTAAAAGAATAGAGACTTTATTGTTTTTGTTTGCATTTCATAAGCATTGCCTGGTTCAGGAATCAAGAAAAGGCAGAGGATACATGCTCAGAAAGAATGGAACCTGAGTGAATGATCAAGGATAAAGATTTACCCTTAATAATTTAACTCTAGATGAAAACATACGAACAGTTTTATGTTACTGGTTGATTTCTACAAGAGATTGATGAGAGCCTCTGCTATTTTGTGAAAGTTTCTTAGCATGATCAGGGATAAGATCAAAGACAAAATTCTTCAATTATTCAAAGGAACTTAATATAAATGCTCAATAAACATGAATCACTTATTGAAAAAAATTGAGGACATGCAGCAGAACAACAAATAAGACAACACAAATGTCACACATCAGCCCTATCTATATTACCTGGGAAAGTTGTTTCAATGAATTCTTTGAACATCTCTGCTTTGTGTTCATTTGTTTCAATCTCAATCTTTGCTATCCGAGTGTACATATTACCAAGCTTGTTCTTGAGGTGCTGAGGGCTGCCCAGGCACATGAACGTTCCCTTAGCCATGGTGGCCACCGTAGCGCAGAGGGCCTCACATTCTTCTATGCTACGGGGACAAAGGAGGTAGAGCTGAAGAGACTCCCTTTCGAAGGACAAGTTCTGTATTTCCAAAAGAGCCAGGATTAGAAGGCTTGGAATTGGAAGCTGTGATATTGCAGATGATCGCCACCAAGGTCATATTTGGGAAGGGGAAATTTAAAAATTCAAAGTAGTTGATGCCTAACTCCGCAATAGAAATAGCTCCCTAGCATCCTATCTCCTCTCAATTCTTGATTCCAGAACAAAACCGAAGATTCTTGGCTGGCCCCTTAAGCAGGTCCAGGTTTTACCAACAGTCCCTTCTCTATAGCTCATATACTTAGCTAAGTTCAGTGACCCACATTCCTGGCTCCAACTAATTCTATCTTACACCCATTGCAACCCCTTATAACTTATAAAGCTTCTCCATAGGTCATACCTGTGGGAAGTTATGATGGTAGCTTTACCAGTTTTACACATCCATGTAACTGCATCCTAGAGGAAGTGTCAGGCTGGGTCCATGACAGTAGATGGCTCATCCAGGAAGATGACCGAAGACTTTCCCTTTAGGGCAATAGCAGTATTCAGTCTATGTTTGCTTCCTGTTATGGTCAAAAAAAGAGACAGAAAGTGGATATTAAGAGACATTAAGATAAGAGCATACATATCATAATGCTGATTTGATATGACTAACAAAGCAGTTGGTTTGGGCCAGGTGCGGTGGCTCATGCCTATAATCCCAGCACTTTGGGAAGCTAAGACGGGCAAATCACTTGAGATCAGGAGTTTGAGACCAACCTGGCCAACATGGCAAAACCCCATCTGTACTAAAAATACAAAAATTAGCTGGGCATTGTGGTATGTGCTTGTAATCGCAGCTACTTGGGAGGCTGAGGTAGGAGAACTGCTTGAATCAGGGAGGCGGAGGTTGCAGTGAGCTAAGATTGCACCATTGCATACCAGCCTGGGTGACAGAGTGAAACTCCATCTCAATTAAAAAAAAAAACAACAAAAAACAGCAGGTTCGAGTCCAGGTGTACATATCAGGTCGTTTTCATTGACATTACATTTTTTGGGGTAATTTGTTTTAGCATCATTATTTGTGAAATATTTCTGCTTTGAGGAGACAAAAGCCACAGGGAGATGGGAATGAAGGTGTTTTTTGAAATACAAGCGTTACAGCTCATCTCCACAAAAGGTTAACCTCATCCAAGTGAGATTTGCTTTATTCCTAATCTCTGAATCCTGAAGCCAGGTTATTTCACAGTCATTGTCTCTGTGTGATGGAGGGGCTGAGGTTGAATTTGTAAGCATTCATTCTAAGCACTAGAAACACAGATAGGTAGCTTAATCATTGCATCAGTGTAATGACTTACCTGTATGTGTAGGCAACCTTGTCAGCATGGGTTTTGAGGTACACTGAATGCAAAAAGGCTTCCACATATTTTTAAACGTCTGGGTCAGGGACTCCCCACAGCCTGGCATACATGATCAGCAATTCTTGACCTCTCATGTGGTTCAGCACAGCATCAGCGTGAGGACAATAGCTAATTCTTGACTTGACCAGGATCAAGAGGGTATTCATAGACATTAGACCCCTGTTAACTATTCCACTTTGCATGCAGTTCACATGGATGAAACAGAAGACCTGAACTTTTCTAGCTCATGCTACTAAGGTTTGATACCCATAGAGCTACCACCAAGAAGTCTTCTTTTCCAGTCTATAAAATCTTACACCTGGAATTCATTGAAATAAAATGAAATATTAACATCCCTTACTGGAATTTTCAATATAGGTCTGTTGTACATGAGTATGTACCCAAGACAGATTTTTTTTTTTTTGTCAGATGAAGTTGCCTCTTCAAATATTATTAGAAAAGGGCTATTCCTATAAATTAAAACAACATATATTGATTCCACTGTGAGTCATGGCCAAGTAGCTTCTATCAGTCTAATATTCCCACAGATAATAATAAGCCATATGTTATATTTAAGTGTATATATAGCTATATATTAAAATATTTATATTTAAATGCTTTATAGTTATATATAATTTGGTCAAGTTAATGCTAAAAGAACTAAACTGATATATTAGCCTATTTCTAAAATAGAGTTTATAGAGTAAATTTAGTCATCTTAAATGCCTATTGAAAACATTTAAAACTCTTTGAAGGAGTAGAACAGAATCAAAACTCTCTACAATATATTATATGCAATGTCCAGGAGAGAATCCAAAATTAGTTGGCAAATGAAGAAATAGGCAAACATTACCCATGCATCAGAGAAAAGACAATCCATGGAGACTGACCTCAAAATGACCAAAATACTGTAATAAGCAGAAAAAGAGTTTTAAATAAATTATTATAACTATGATCTAAGTAATAAGGAAAATGAAAAAAGTGCTTATAATGAAAAAAGATAGGAAATCACTGTAGAAATATAAACCAAAATAAAGAACAAAGTGGAAATTCCAAAACTAAAATTTTAATATCTGATACGTAAAACTTACTGGATAGAATGCATCTCAGATTGGAGACAAGAGAAGAACTCAGTAAATTTGAAGATAAAACAATATAAACTAGTTAGCTTAAAAA
Organism: Sapajus apella; assembly: GCF_009761245.1. Classification (NCBI taxonomy): domain Eukaryota; kingdom Metazoa; phylum Chordata; class Mammalia; order Primates; family Cebidae; genus Sapajus; species Sapajus apella. Next base: position 8,411,976 of record NW_022436991.1, on the reverse strand, counting down.
ATAGAAAAAGTACAGAAAAACGAACAGAGTCACAGCATCTCTGTGTGGCACAAGATTAAAAGGATATAAAAATGGAATCCAACAGAAAGAAAAGAAATAATTGAGTAACATAAAATTTTTTTGCTGAATATTTCCCATATTTGGTGGGAAATGTAAGTTTAGATTCAAAAGCTCAGTGAATTCCAAGAAGGCTGACAATAATGAAAGCCACAGGCCAGGAGTGGTGGCTCATGCCTGTAATCCCAGCACTTTGGGAGGCTGAGGCAGGCGGATCATTTGAGGTTGGGAGTTTGAGACCAGCCTGGCCAACATGGCAAAACCATGTCTCTACTAAAAATACAAAAATTAGCATGCGTGGCATGCCTGTAGTACCTACTACTCAGGAGGCTGAGGCAGGAGAATCACTTGAACCCAGGAGGTAGAGGTTGCAGTGAGCTGAGATCACACCACTGCACTCCAGCCTGGGTGACAGAGCAAGCCTCTGTCTCAAAACATAATAATAATAATTTTAAAAAAAGAAAACTATGCTTAAAACATCAAATTTCTGAAAACCAAAGAAAAAGAGAAAATATTAAGTACATTCAGGGAGAAACAACACAAATTTTTGAAGAAAAAAATTCAAATATCTAATGACTTCTAACTTTGGAGGACAGAAGACAGTGGCACATCTTTATGTTCCTTGCAGCCCTGTGTACAATAGTAAAGACCTGGAACCAACCCAAATGCCCATCAATGATAGACTGGACAAAGAAAATGTGGTACATATACACCATGGAATACTACGCAGCCATAAAAAATGATGAGTTCGTGTCCTTTGTAGGGACTTGGATGAATCTAGAAACCATCATTCTCAGCAAACTGACACAAGAACAGAAAGCCAAACACCGTATGTTCTCACTCATAGGTGGGTGTTGAACAATGAGAACACATGGACTCAGGAAGAGGAGCATCACACACTGGGGACAGTTGGGGGGATGGGGAGAGACAGTGGTGGTTGGGGAGGGAGTGGAGGGTGGGGAGGGGCAACATGGGGAGAAATGCCAGATATAGTATGCACCTAAAGTAAAATTTTTTTTATTCAAAAAAATATATACACTTTTATATCCAGCAAAAATATCCTATAAGAATAAAAACAGTTTTATTTATAATAATCCTCAAAATGGAAACAATCCAAAGGTCCATTAACAGGTTAGTGATAAAATTGTTGTGTATCCATACAATGGAATGTAGTGCAGCAATACAAATAACTGATCGTGGATACAGGCAACAACATGGATGAATCTCAAAACAATTATGCTGAGTAGAAAAATGGATGTTATATGATTTCATTGACCTAAAACTTTATAAAATGCACATTAATGTGCAGTGGCAGAAAGTACATCAATGGTTACCTGAGGAGAAGGGAATGAGGAGAAGTGGAAAGATTACCAAAAGACACAAAAATTGTTGGGAGGCTTGGATACACTCATTGTCTTGATTGCATGATGTTTTCAGTTATATATTTATTTGTCAAAACTTATCAAGCTATACAATTTAAATATGCAGTGGCATCATCTTGGTCACTGCAACCTCTGCCTCCGAGGTTCAAGTGATTCTCCTGCCTCAGTCTCCCAAGTAGCTGGGATTATAGCATGTGCCACCATGCCCAGCTATTTTTTTTGTATTTTTCGTAGAGACGGGGTTTTGCCATGTTGGTCAGGCTGGTCTCAAACTCCTGGCCTCATGTGCTGGGATTACAGGCATGAGCCAGCAGGCCTGGCCATAGCCCTGTTTTGTTCCACCTTTGAGATAAATATAAGATACCCAATCACAGAATTACCCTTGCTTTCTGACAGCATCCGATTCAGAGCAAAGCCCTTGCTCTATAGTCATTTAACAAAGAACCATATCCTATAAGTCCTTTCTAACGCTTTATTACTAACATGTCCCATAGTTCCCTACAGTGTGCAGTCTCCCTTATTGCAAGAAGTCAATAAACTCAACTTTACTACTGTGTTACTGGTGGTCTTTTCTAGCAGGCCATTTAAATTACTATTGATTCAATACTACTCATTATTAATTTATCGATATGCTTAGTAGCTTTGACACAATAGTAACTATTTTATTGTTATAATAGTAATAAGAACAAACATCAAGCACTTAAACAAAAGTTTCTCTTCATATATTATCTCATTGCTGCCTCATCATTTCATGTTTGAAGAAACTGGGCATCCAAAAGATTGAATGTGTGAAAGGAAAATATATCTCAGGACCTCAAAATCGCTAAGCCAAAGGGAAAAGTCATGCTAGGAACTGCATCAGGAAAACCTGCCTCCCATTTTATTCCTAAATAAGATAGCTACAAAGGTTTTTTTTTTTTTCTTCTTTTTTAAAGCTACCTAGTTCCCTTACAATTTGCTTACTAGGAAATTCCTTGTGGGCCCCAAGATCTTTACCCTAAAACGGTTCTGTTGAATTTTGCCGTGACAATGTAAATTGATAGCTTATCTTCACAGGTATAGGACAAAGGACAGAACTCAAAGTCATCCCCCTGCTCAGCTGAAAAAATACTTATCTGACCGCTTTTTCTGATGTAAAAATGCAGATTCACTGAGCTAGAGGAAGGCATAAGTGACTATTCCTCTGCCTTCTTCTCACATATAAATTGTGTATTCCATGAAAGGCTGATCAAAGACTCAAAGGAAGGCATCTGTTTGTCTCTCATCTACCCAAATCTTTTGAAAATTTCTTCTTCTTTTCCCAATACCTATCCTTTCCCCTTTAAATACTGAAGCCCTCAAAATCAACTTTGCAGAAGGCACAGGCCTACCTCCTGGGCACATGTCTTTAACCTTGGCAAGATAAACTTTCTAAATTTATTGTGATCTCTCTCAGATACTTTTTAGTTCCCAATCAATTGTCCAAAATCCCACACCTAGTAAAAATGTCAAAGCCTGATTCAAGTCCAAGCTGGCTCACTCTGAGGTGCATGTAGTGTTCAGTAAGGAAAATAGAAACCACATTAAGTATTTCAAACAGAAAGAATTAGTACAGGGGATTGTTTACACAGCTGCTGGGGAGGGATGGAAAAGAGCTGATGTAATCTAAAGATATTTTTAACTGCAGGAAGCAGCTATCAGAGATGTATGGTTTCCAGAACCTAGGAGCTAGGAGGAAGGGCCCTGTGGGGCTAGTGCTGAAGCCTCTGAAGAGGATTTGCCTTGCTGAAAGCACAGTGAATGTTTCTTCTCTGCTTTTCTCACTTTCCAGTCTCCTGACAGTGCTTTCTGCAAGAAGAGGTTAATAAGAAGCCAGCTGGCAAGAACACTGGGAAATGAAATTTACAGTGCCTCAATCCTGGTGTCATGGAGCAGAATACAGAAAGGAGCTGAAAGACACAGCTCAATGCCCTTAAATCTATGCCATAAGCGATAGGGTGAGAGATTTTAAAAGCACCAAACCTCAACTGTTTTGCTCAGAACAGGATGGGATGACTAAGGAATGCAAAAATGCATTAATATAAGAATTCTTTAATATAAGAATACCTATTCAACTTAAGAATACACCATAGCTAGCAGGGCACGGTGGCTCATGCCTATAATCCCAGCACTTTGGGAGGCCGACGCAGGCAGAACACAAGGTCAGGAGATCGAGACCATCCTGGCCAACATGGTGAAACCTCGTCTTTACTAAAAAATACAAAAATTAGCTGGGCGTGGTGGTGTGTGCCTGTAGTCCCAGCTACTTGGGAGGCTGAGGCAGAAGAATTGCATGAACCTGGGAGGCAGAGGTTGCAGTGAGCCAAGATCATGCCACTGCACTCCAGCTTGGTGCCTGGCAACAGAGCGAGACTCTGTCTCAAAAAAAAAAAAAAAAAAAAAAAGAAAAGAATATACCATAGCCTACTAAACTGTTGGCCCTGCAGATACAATTACTAAGAAAGTGACTGGACTCTTTTGACATTGTTGATGAAAAAGAGTTGAACTCTGTAAAATATTTGAAGAGATTATTTTGAGCCAAATATGAGTGAACATGGCCCGTGACACAGCCCTCAGGGGGTCCTGAGAACATGTTTCCAAGGTGATCGGGGTGCATCTTGGTTTTACACACTTCAGGGAGGCATGAGACATTAATCAAAAACATTTAAGAAATATATTGGTTTGGCCCAGAAAGATAGGACAACTCAAAGCCAGGGGGCTTTCAAGCTATAGGTGGATTTAAACATTTTCCGGTTGACAATTGGTTGAGTTTATCTAAAGACCTGGATTGACAGAAAGGAATGTTCAAGTTAAGATAAAAGATTGTGGAGACCGAAGTTCTTTTGAAGTCTTAAGGTGACTGCCCTTAGAGACAATAGATGGCAAACGTTTCCTATTCAGATCTCAGTTAATCTCTTTAGGGTTGGAAGGGTCTGGAAGAAAAAGATCTAGCTATGTTAACAGAGATTCCTTACAGATGCGAATTTTCTCCCACAAAGAAGAGCTGTGCAGGGCCATTTCAAAATATGGCAAAGAAACATGTTTTGCAGTAAAATATTTTGATTTTCTTTCTTGACTTGTAATGTTATGCCAGAGTCAGGTTGGAAAGTAAGTCACGATATATAGGGTTAAATAAAACCCATCTGATAAGAACTTAAAATTTGTAAGGCATGACTCCCCAGACCCCTTAGAATCACTTGAACCTGGGAGTCAGAGGTTGCAGTGACCAAGATAGTCCCACTGCATATAAGTTCTGGGGAAGAACTTTATTTGCTGCTGCTTGAACTGTTTCCTAGCCTTCT